>NC_138028.1:64894703-65194703 GCF_964106645.2 Podarcis pityusensis | reverse complement strand
TTCCAAAAATGCATAAGAGAGAGCTGATCAAGACTTAACCATGAGCATATGTGTTTGCTTTTCATACAGTTTTGTTGAATGTAATAATGTAGCAGTCCTCTTTTAATACCATAATCCTATAAAATCACATATTCTTGGTGGCAGTGTCCTGCTTATGAAATGTGTCCCCACCGTGTTCATAGATCTTTGCATTAGGTTATCCCCCTTGCTGTTTTTATGTTGGTTTTAAATTGCTTTTATGTTGCTGTGTTGATTTATTTATAACTGGTTAAGGCTTTTTATATCATTAAAATATTGTATTGTGGTAGTTTGTCTTTCAACTACCCAGAGAATTCAGTTATATGGGTGATCAATAAATGTAACAAACAAACAAACAAACAAACAAACAAACAAACAGTGCTGTTAACACAGTTATACAGAAAGATTTGTGCTGACTGATGTGACTCTTAGTTTAGTATTATAGGTATGATATGCATTATTCTAGGACATGCTGTTTATAATGGGGTTTAACTCTATGTAAATATAACTTGCACTGAAAAATAAATGAAATTCAAGCTATATATTCTTTGCTACTTAATGTTTAGAAGTCCGCTCCATATTTTCTAATAGTTCTAGCACACCATTATTTGGAGCTACTCCAATCCAGGTTTTACATATGGGTTCCTACAGTCTAGCTTGGGTGCTTTTCCTTGAACTCTACATTTTCCTGGGTCCATGTAGAATCCGAATGTAGACTCTTCTTCCCAAAATATTGACAACAGTAGTGGAAATGGAGTACAGAAGAACTAGACTGCAGTAAGTCCACAAAGTGGTTGAGGAATGGTTTTATTAAAGAAATGGATTCTGAGAAGAGTCAAAGTATAAAATGGTACATTGATCCAGGATGGATGCTTAGTTCTCGGCTTGCTAAACCATGGCCAGGAAGGAGCAAAGAGACTTCATCTTCCTTGCTCTCTTTCCCTGCATGGACATCTTGGTTTAATATTCAACTGTAGTCATTGCATCCAAAATGAAAAACTGTGGTCTCTTTTCTTCAGCACATCCATTCTGGTTTAATTAAACCATTGGTCTTCAACAGGTGGCTTGGGACTCCCTAAAGGACTCTGGGACTGGTAATGGTAATATTCCTTCTTTTTATCTGCTGTGTACCTGTTGATCAACTTGGAGTACAAATGAACACCCCAAGACTAATTGCCTATTTTAAAGGTGTTCATTTTGTTATATATTATAGGATTGATACAGTTTTCCTCAACCAGGAAAAACAGCTTCAGGAAATGTTGTGTGAAGCAGCTTTGATCTGTAGGATCCTGCACAATCTATCAGTAGCTTCATTTAATAAATGAATGCTTAACTTAGGGTGGGTTAAGGTCTTTGAAATAAGACTCTCTTAGTTGCCAGAGTAATTAAAGGCTGAACATATACTATATATTTTGTTGCCAGAAATATTTAGGGGCTATGTGTACTAAACTGATTCCAAAAGGCCAAAGTTAACATTTAGTTTTATTTCTTTTAAATACTTCATTAATTGCAAGATACAAACGGAATAAATTAATCTCATCTAAAAGTTCTCGGTGTCAATCCAGCAAAGACTGAACCATGTGCTGTAGCCTTATTAGACACAGTTTTCTGTGCTTGATTGTCCCAACTATGTGTGCATGAATCCTCCCCCGCACCAAATGCTGTTGCTGAAAGAAAATAATCCACATCCAGCAATCTGTATCATATGGCTAGTTGTTTTCTTAAACCAGGGGTGGGAACCTCTGGCCCATGTGCCAATCTTGGCCTGCAAGGTGTTTGGGGCAAGCTATGCCCATCCACCCTATACCTGATTCCAGGCAGCTAAGGGTGGGGCTTGATTGAAACAGCATCCAGGTGGTTGTCAGGAGCCTTTGAAGTACTGCACAAAGTCATGATAAGCAGGTCTATCCTTCCTTCACATCAGCCGATACGTTGGGAAAGCAATCTTGCTTAGCACTGAGCTTGGCTAGAGGAATGAGCTCTGTAGACCTGAGTCTAGTTCTAAGCAAGATCACCCCCATTGGCTGATGGGAAGGGAGAATGATCCTGCTGAATTTGGGCACACCAGAGAGCTCCCTAAAATTAATCTAAAATACTGCCACTTAAATCAGTGGGCTATACTCAGAGGAGGGGAGGCAATTTTTGCTGATCACTTCTTTCCTCTGTAGTCCCAATTGAGTGTTCTGGAGTGTTGAAGAACTGTCTGAAACAGCACAAAAAGAGTGAAGGAAGCTTCATACTGAATGAGGAATTGGCAAAAATCGACTCCTGTTCCCCTTCCATGAGTGGGAGCTTCTGCTAGAGATGTTTGCAGAAGGGCTACTCTGGATCCAAGCTACAGCGACAAACCAGACCATAAAAAGTTTGAGCATTAATTAATATTTCTGGATCCCAATAAAATAAAACGCAAATTGAATCTTCTCTCTTTCCATACAAGGTGCATATGATGACGATCTTCCCAACAAAATTCTAAATCAATTCTATCACATCACCACAGCTATTTATTATGCCACAAACGGTATATATTTGCTGCCAACCTGAGAATATATATTTCTTGCCTTCTTGTGTTGGCACTTCATTTCTTTAAAAAAAAAAAAAAAGATATATGAAGCACCTTTTAGATTTAACTAGTGTAGATGTAATATTCATGCCAAATTGGTAAAATAAGATATCCACTCTCTTCCAAAATGCCTAATGCTATTTTTATTTGCTATTAAAGTTGAGTTCATGCAGCAAATATTCATGTTATGTAAAGCTGCACTGACACTATATATATATATATATATAGCCAGATTACCTAATAGTGGTGAAATGGTTCCATCTCCACTGGCTTTGCAGACAGAGCTTTAAGTTATTATCAAAGATGCTGAATGGATGTCACAAAAGATGTCCTTGTCCTATACACAGTCATCTGTGTCTCCCTTATTTCATTAGCCAATTTGTTACTAAGCAACTCACTTGCAACAGGAGGTATTTGAGAAGTATAGTGAATACCATCATTACTACTTAGTTTCATTCTAAGACTTTCACTCCCAGACCATTATGTATCCATATGGACAACCATAGGAGAGTGCTTCTGGATCCAGCTCTATACCTGGAGGCTCAGGCAGTCTCAGTGGTCAGAAGTGCCTTTTACTAATGGTGACTGGCTTGACAGCTACAGCCATTCCTGGACTGATAAAGCCTTGCCACAGTCGTTCATGCATTGGTTACTTCCAATACTGGATTTCTGGGGCTTCCGTCCTGCTTGATCTAGAAGCTGCAGTTAGTGCAGAATGCTGCAGCATGATTGCAGACAGGAGTGAGGCTTTGTCAGCATATAACACCCCTGCTCAGAGGTGTTACGATTTACCATATTGGCCCGAATAAAAGCCACACTTTTTTTTTACAAATTCTGACTGCGACCTTACAAAAATTGGCTTTTACGATATCGCTGCTGAAACAGACATACGGTAAAATGGAACAAAGAAATGTTTTATTGCCGATTTGCGAGCTTGAGTGCCTGCGGAACTGCAGCAATTGAAAAGCAATTTGCGGTTTTAGCGGTTATACGGTAACTTTTGTGGGCTTGCAAGATCAAAGGCTTAAATTGGCTCTGAGTTACAATTTTCAACCTGTAACCCAATTTTAAGGGAGCGGCCTATATTCAGGTATTCTCTCCCCCCCCCCGAATGTTAAAGGTGTGGCTGATTTGCGGGTGCGGCTTATATTCGGGCCAATACAATAATATATAAAGCCCTTAACAACCTGGGACCAGGTTAGGTACAAGATCACCTTACCCAACATGTGCCAACTTGACCACTTGATGGGCAGAAATGGCACTACTATAGGTGTCACATAATGCCCATTCCACTTTTGTAAGAACTCAATCACTTAGTTTAGCAGCGTCTACACTTTGGAACTCTGCCCCCCCACCCCATTGATATCAAGCAGGTGCCTTCACTGTATGCTTTTTGGCACCTGCTAAAAACACTTTTGTTTAGATAAGCCTACCCAGATGCTTAGAAAGTTGGGGTAATTTTTATCTGTTTTTGTATTTTAATTTTTGTATGCTTTAAAGTATGGTTGTAATTTTTTCTTGATTTTCTTGTTTTATCTTTTTGTAAAGTGTTTTGATACTAATTCTGGGCCAGAGGAGCTAGGACAGCAGTCGCCAACCTCAGAAGACACCAAGGGGGCTGTGAAAGGTACAGTGCACAGAATGATTCCTGTCACCCCCCAGAGAGGAAAGAGAAGGAGGAGATGGACTTGGAGAAGTCTTTTTCCATTCTTGATCTAACCCCTTCAGATCCAAGGCTTCTGATTGTGGATGAGTATGGTGATAACTCATTTGCTACCTTCCATGGTGATGATACTGAAGAAAGGGAATTGTAGCCTGGAGATGAAAAGCTGAGAGGAAGGAGTAGAAAGTACTCAAATCATAAGTACTCCTGCCTTTGTAACTAATCCCAGAAATACAGTGGTACCTCTGGTTATGTACTTAATTCGTTCCGGAGGTCCGTTCTTAACCTGAAACTGTTCTTAAACTGAAGCACCACTCTAGCTAATGGGGCCTCCCACTGCTGCCACACGATTTCTCTTCTCATCCTGAAGCAAAGTTCTTAACCCGAGGTACTATTTCTGGGTTAGCGGAGTCTGTAACCTGAAGCGTATGTAACCTGAAGCGTATGTAACCCGAGGTACCGCTGTATCAAAATAAGCTCCAAGAGACAAGAGGGGAAGACTTAAGAAGAGAAGTGCTTTTTTAAAAAAGAAAGCAAAACTTCATTAGTTTTATTACTTCCAGCAAGTCGTGGTTTTGCAAACTTAATCTAAAATAAGCATCATTTTGATATAACATGGATTCATCTAACCCCTAAATTGGTCTGGATAATTAAAAAAGCCCACCTAATTTTATTACAGAATTGATATAATGAATAATAGCACAATCCTATGTATGCTTACTAGAAGTTCTACAGTGTTCAATACTACTCTCAGGTAACTGTGCATAGGATTGCCACGTACATCTTCTTCAAGTTGTGAAAAATATAAATATTTTCCCCACAAAACCATCTTAATGTTAATTCATCATCATCAGATTGTAAATTCATAGCACTGAATTTGCAAAGAATCAGAGTATAACAATTTAATTAAAAACATTGTCTTAATGGTTTAAGCCTTTTTAAATGTTTCCAAATGCCCAATGAAGAGATTTTATATAGCACAAGAAACATATGTCTCATGTCATGAAAACTGCACTTGAATACATAATATAGCTCCATAAATAGATTACACTTGAGATAGCCCAAAGAAAAAACCCCACACAAATTGTAGAAGAGGTTGTACATGTGTTAAATCACAAAGTCAAAGTGTAGAAATATTATTCTGACACCGTGAATGAATGTCACTTGCATACTTTTTCAAAATGATTTCTGAAGACATATTAAAGGCGATTTGTGTTCACATAATCATGGTTTGCACTATTCCTTAGTGCTTTTAATAGAAGATTGAAAGCATTATTTGGGTTTCTTCCTTCAATTGGAAGGCTTATTTTTCTTGTTTGACTTTCCTGTTTGGAAAAGCCTTACATAAAAAATTACAGAGAATTAGAGATTGCTAGTAGTTGTCCTCTCCATCTTCTCCATACCTCACACTGACAGAAATCTAAAATGATATGCTGAATTTTAGCTGAATCTAATTTTACAAAGTCAGTTAACAGTTAGGGACTTTAGGGTCTTTAGATTTCTATTGGAATGGGGTTGGAAAAAATGGAGAGAACAGCTAAATTTTGCTGTATATGGACTGAGATACAAGGAGGTGTTCCCAAGGACTTGGCCATGCCCAGTAATAATTATTACCTTTTTCTATACTGCAAATCTTTTTAAAAACTTCCCCTCAGTCTCCACCTTGGTTTGCTATGTGGCAGGTAAGTATGTTGTTGAAGAAAAACAGAGCAAAAGGGGCTGGTTTTATGGAACCAGTTGTGAGGGTGCTCCCACCATACCATGTAGCAAATCACTTTTGAAACTGAGAAATTTTCAAAAGTGATTTAGTTAATGAAACTTCAGCACAACAAACGAATGAATGAGTGAATGAGTGAATGAGTGAATGAGTGAGTGAGTGAGTGAATGAATGAATGAATGAAGGAAAACCCCTCTAGACGTGCTCAAGTCCTTGTAGTTCTTTGGATCTGATCCCAGCCAAAATGCATCAGAGTTTTCACAAGATTTATTTGTGAAAGTGGTTCTTGGTGTCTTCTAGTTTAGGATTAACAGAGAAGATTTTTTTATCATAATCCCAAACTCAATAGAGAAAGTTGAATTTAAACACTGAAATCAGTGCAGTCATGATTACATCTTTACTCAATTTAGAAGGGGAACACTGCTTCTGATCTCTGAACTGACAGAGCGTATAAAAAGGCACATACAGTTATTTAACCAAAAGCTTCAAAAAACATCATAAAAATAATTTTTAAAACTGTATTTAGATAGATAAAGGAAGTCGGAGCAAAACTGACTATTCACTACTGTGGTTTTTAAGTTTAAACAGCTCTTAAGTTTAAACAAATGTACCCAATTAAAGCACAGGTAATTATGCAGCAACAAATCATCAAAGGTGGAATAACATCTCTAAATGTAAGATTTTATTTTCATGCATGTACGTATATTGGTAGAACTAGCTGAGTGGGTTAGTTTGCCTATCAGTACATGAGACCTTAGTGGAAGTAGACAATCATCAGACTGGTTATGGAGCAGCCATCAAGAGTGGAAAAACAGAGTATTCGAACAAGATCAGAAAAAAAATATCTTTTTGCTCCATGTAATGCATGGAGTTCAATTTCAGTAAGCGCGAAAAGTAGGAAACTTTAATGACTAAGAGATGGCATTACCAAGGTCAAAGACTATTTCTAAATGAATAATCATTGTATGACCAACTGTAGTTACTATTTTTAATATATTTATTAATTAGAAACAGTATCCTAAATGCCACAAGAGGAATGAATATTAATAGGCCAATGACACATTTTCAACAGACTATTGCACAAGAAAAAAGTAAAGGGCTCCTGTGAAAAATATACAAACTTGTATTATTTACAACCAATACAAATGACTCTGAAACAAAACTGGGGAGGATTATTCAATATTAAAATAACTGAAGATGAATGGAAATAGGTATGTAGGTATGTAGAAACTAAATTCATTTCTGGTAGACATGACGTTAAGAGAGAACTATACTCAGTTCACCTATTGTAATACAATATAGATGGTACTACACACGGGATGCGGGTGGTGCTGTGGGTTAAACCACAGAGCCTAGGACTTGCCTATTAGAAGGGCTGCGACAGGGTGAGCTCCCGTTGCTTTGTCCCTGCTCCTGCCAACCTAGCAGTTCGAAAGCACGTCAAAGTGCAAGTAGATAAATAGGTACCGCTACAGGAAGGTAAAGGGCATTTCCATGTGCTGCTTTGGTTCGCCAGAAGCGGCTTAGTCACGCTGGCCACATGACCCAGAAGCTGTACGCCGGCTCCCTCGGCCAATAAAGCGAGATGAGTGCCACAACCCCAGAGTCGGCCACGACTGGACCTAATGGTCAGGGATCCCTTTACCTTTACCTTTACACACACTTACAAAAAGCAAAACTGTATTGAGATTTGTCAGATTCATAGCAGAAGAAGATGCATATTTGTCAACATTTGGTTGGAATGCCTTTGGATAAATATATATATATCAGTAAGACATCATAAATAGTATCAGCTGGGACATTTGTGATCCAAATGAATGCCCCAACGTTACTGGGAGCAATTAAGTGACAAGTCAGGAAGGAGCATGTAAGTATGTTGACTATAGCATGTATTCTATTAGCAAGAACATGGAAATCAGCTGTTTTGCAAATGATTGGTCAGCGGAGAAGAAAGATTCAGATTACCATATATATGAATAAAATTATGGCTTATAAGTATAGAATCATAGAATTGTAGAGTTGGAAGGGAACCTAAGTGTCATCTAGTCCAACCTTCTGCAATGTATGGGAAGAAAGAAGTTATTCTGCAGAGTCTTCAGAAACACTGGCTTCTATCCACACAATTTTGGAATAGATACAAAGCAAGAGAATTAGCACTTGTGGACATTTTAGCAATTTGTTGTAGAGTTTTTCTTAACAATTTAAATGCACCCTGTCCTGCTTTTTATTGGTTTGTTGCTTCCTTTTCGGCTAATTTGTTCATTCGTTAAGTAATTGAGTTAGAAATATGATATAAAACCAGGAAATGAGAATCTTTATAGACCGCTGTTAAATTAGAACTCATCTTTGTTTCTGGTGAAAGTAGCTGGTTATGTTGTTGCTTTCTATGATTTTATGGGAAAGAATAATACAACTCTAATGGTTTGGGAACAGTGTTATATCCTAGGGCCAATTTAAGCATTTGAAATTGTACCCTTGGGGGGTACAGCTGGACGAAGGAAGTAGAATCTGATGGCGTATCCGTTTTAAAGCCAGCACTTCCTGGTGATTTGCATGAGTGTAGCAGTCTAGAAAGGCATTACTGTTTCCAGAAATGCTCCGGCTACTCCTTTTGGAGAGATTTTCATACAGTGGTACCTTGGGTTACATACACTTCAGGTTAAATACGCTTCAGGTTACAGACTCCGCTAACCCAGAAATAGTGCTTTAGGTTAAGAACTTTGCTTCAGGATGAGAACAGAAATCGTGTGGCGGCAGCGGGAGGCTCCATTAGCTAAAGTGGTGCTTCAGGTTAAGAACAGTTTCAGGTTAAGTACGGACCTCCGGAACGAATTAAGTACTTAACCCGAGGCACCACTGTATGTCTGAACCATTCCTTAGGCATTATTCTCATTCTATTCAAAGATTGTAATTTTCATCTTATTTGTAAACAGGTTTCTATATTTAAAACTTACACTACTTAAAAATGATAGTGCACTTAAACGATCAGATAAATGTTATATATCTAGTGGAGTGAATCAGGTATTCTAGTTAAAATACAAGTGCCCTTTATTTTATGACTGACTAAATCATTAATCAAGATAAGTATGAGGAGACCAGTTTACTGTGCTGTCAACTGCCCGGCAACCATTCATAAGAATTGTTTTTAGTAGCACTGCTGTTCCTGGAGACCATGGCAGTGTTAGCATATGCCCTTTTCATACTCTGTTTTAGATGGAAAAATAAAGAATTCAAAAAAAGAAAAACTCATCAATGGACAAATTTTCAAAAATACAACTGGCATCTTAAAACTTCCATTGAATCATTTAGCTGAACAGCAAGATTTTATGGAATGAAATTTAATCCTACTTTCAGGATTAGAGTACATGCAAATTAATATTTTATAAGAAGTTACACTTCAAAAATGAAATATTACTTTAACTATGAATAAATGCACACAATTAAAATTATCCCAGTTTCAGAAAGTGCTAAGAAAAAACTTAACAACCTTGTTCAAACCTACTATTATTCCAAACACCAATTCATAATACTGTTACATTTTCTCACCTACCAACCCACACAATCAATATAATTTCTCCACAATCTCTCTTTCTGTTTTGAACATCTTTCTTACCAACTACACACTCACATTTTTGCATAGGCAGAGAATGTATAGTGCATTTGCTTTTTATTGCTTCACATGAAAGAATTACAACCATTCAAAGTTATTAACAATGAAAGAAGCACAAATGATATACACTGAAGAGGCAAGACAAATTATTTTAAAAATAGTACACAGAAATATGAAAGCTACAGGGCACTTGCCTGCCAATTTTTTTAACCATCTAAAACCTAAGTTTGCAAGTTTGGAAACTGGAGAAGCAGAGATTTTACATGCATTTATAGGCCCACTGACTAAAGTGAGATTTAGGACAATATGCACACTATAATGCTAGCTGCTGGTGAAGGGGGCTTCACATTATATTTTATTGCATCGCAACTAGACCCTCAGCAGTAGATCTCCTTTCTACTGGAATTAGGTAACATTGCTTGAGTGCTGAATTGGTGCCTGGAGGTAAAGGGATGGATGGAGGGCAAAAGGTTGAAACTGAATTCCAACAAGATGCAAATATGGTAGATTGGTGGTTGTCAGATCCATGATAGAGGTTCATGACTTGCACTCCAAGTATGTAGCCTGAGAGTACTCCTGGATCACACCTTGTAAAGGCTCAGGTAGTTGCAGCGCCTGTTGCTTGCTCCAGCCATTCCTGGATGCGGATAGACTGCCATGGTTATCCATGCCTCAGTAACTTCCTAATTTGATTGACTGAGATATAATTTAATGAAGTTATTATTAAGTTTTCTATGTGGAGTCATTTATTACATACTATATTATGCTCTGACCCACCATGCAAGCTCTGAGTGAAGGGCAGGATATGAATACTGAAAACAGACACAGAAAAATTAGTTAACAGCTATTTATTCTCAGATAATGTAAATATGGCTATTCTTAGGACTCCTCCTACATCTGGTGTTCATAAGCTCTCATCCTTGGCTTTTTTTGAAGTCTTTATTTCTGCACATCCCTTAAAGTTTATTGTCACTACATTATAATGTTCTGTGGATTATATTCTATTATTATAGTGTTTTAATCACAGCCACTTATTTTTTGGTACCTAAAAGTGAAGTTGCACAACCTCAGCATTTTCTGTTTCTTTAATATTTTTTTCTTTGCCCAACATAGTATTATAAACCTTGATAATGTCCCCTTTACTTAATTGTCCTTTTACTAATCTAAAAAGCTTTCATCTTCATCGGGAAGATGGATCAGACCTCTGATTTTAGTTGGCCTTTCTCCCGACACCATGGTCTCATCAATGCACTAATACTCTGCATCTTTGCCTACTTGGCCTGGCATATGGAACAAGCAGCATTTCCAGAAAGTCCTGAACTTCAGCCTCCTACTTAACAAATAAAAGCTGGCTTCTGTGATCTCGCAACCGCAATTCTTAATGTCATTTGTAATCTTATGTACCACAATCTACAACTCTTCCAAAAAACAACACTCATTAGCAGTTTGCCTACTCGGTTTATATCCATAAATTCCACATCAGGCAGACATGTCCTACAACAAACATATTACAAATTCCATTACCAATGTTTCTACATAGACATCACCAATCAACCCTGGGAGTATTCATTGTCTAGGGGCACTGCATGATCTTCCTCTTATACCCTCAGTTCTAGGGCACTTCTACCTTGAGACAAATACTTCTTTTGCTTCAAGTGGCGCTCAGTCCAAGCTAGAATGGAAAGCTCAATTTCTGATTTGTGTATGTTCCTTCCACAGACCCTTCTGCTCTATTTCAGCAGTACTCTTAGAAGTTCACAATGAAAATAAGGCTGAGATGGTCTGCCTTTTAAAAACTTTCTCCATGTTATTTTATACAGGTAGTAGATACTTCAAACATATAAAGCCCGGGTGGCATTGCGACTGCTGCACATTTATTCAAAATGGAGCCACAAATGTCTCTAGGAACAACAGATGTGATGATATGCCATCCCTCTGAAGAACAAAGTATCAGGGGGGAAATATGGTTGCACCCATAGGGAAAGTTTTTTAAAAGCCAGTCTTCAAAGCACTTCATCTACTATAAGCTCTCCAAGTATGTGATGATAATGGCCCAGTCTGTCTTTTCACTTTGGAATGTGAACCGAACCAATTCTTTGACCATCCCTAGTTCTACCAAGATATTTATTGACACTTAAGAACATCTGAAGCATAGAGCAGTTTCACATGCTTCTCAAATATTCAGTTATACACCAAGTACAGTTTTTGTTCCTCCCTGACAGAAAGGGAAATTACGCTATAGTTAAGTTCGTTACTATATTATATGTATCATATCACATATTGCTAGTATCAGCTGAGTTAAATAACTGATATGCAAGATCCAGCAGAAATGTAGTTGAATGTTAAATATGATTATGTAATTCCGTTTTCCAGTGTTTGCTCAGTAGTACATGAAATGTTAATGCAATATTCAGAAGAACAATTCTTCAGGATAAAAAAAGCTCCTGATTGGCATCAGGCAGGATTTGGGCATTAGAGCAGATTTACACTTGATGACATGTCAAAGCCTTTAAACAAATACTGCAGGTTTCTATTTGTTCACATGCTCATCTTTACAAAGATGGAACTCAACCATACCAGGAAAATAAAATATATATTATATATATTATACATCTGGAAATGAAAGTTAAACCAAAACTAAAAGCAACAGGCAACTGCACCTTTTATCATAAAAGCTGAAGTATTTTTTACTGAAGCAATAGGGAATCAGAAGGCATGCACAATCCAAAACACCCCAAAACAGAATGAGGCATGAATTTGAATTAGTTGCCATACATATTATGACTAATGCTATGCTACAACAAAGACTTTGAACTAGCAAGGATCACTACTGCTAACCTGACATCAAATAATAGCAAACAAAACAGCTGAGATTATATGGAATCTTGAAGCTTTTCACCATACTGTAGTTGGTACTTTATGCAAGCCAGTTTTATTATCTGCATAAAATTTCCAGCCAATGGCAAACTGCATAAACTCAACATTTAATGAGGCATGCTGTCACCATGAGTCATACTTCCAATTTGCATATGTGAAAGACATAAGTAAATTCATTCAAATTTATGCAAAATTAAAGTTGCCAATTACTAGCACTGAGTATGAGCTAATTTTAAAAGTGTCTGGGATACCTTCAAAGACAAAAGGCATCAAAATGGTTTATCCTGATAATCAAGAATCTTCTACAGGGCATTCTGTAATTCTAAAAGAATCTGATTTACTTAACAGATTAGTCCCCACCCAGGAGACCAGAATATGCACTCCATCCAGATCTGTGAGATCAGGTCACTGTTGCCACTAGAACAAAAGGAGAATTAGCTTCTGAGCTCTGTTTCAAAATGAATTTGTTATTTTCTGAGCCCTAGAATTTCAGAAGTCATTGCTGCATGAGGCTCCTATATTGGACATTAGCTGGGAATTTTTTTATGGACCTGGAAAGTGGAGAAAGGTGTGCCACTGAACACCTGCAGATTATTACAGATGAAAAGAAGCATACAGTACTCTACTATCATTGATACTGATTATGAAAGGCAGTAATCATGCAGAAAGCTTTGGTCTATTAATGGGACCATACTCTGCTACCTGGAAAACTAGGTGCCAAAGGTTTTATGATGACCAATCCTAAAATTATCATTTTAATAAACTCTGTCACTGACACCTGTACTAACAGTTATAGATATATGAGTTACCTACTATTTTCCCAATGCTAAGTTTATTTTAAATTACTCAGAATATGGTCATAACTGCTACATAACCACCAAGGCACCATGTTATTTACATTGTTACTTGTGCAGTTTAATTGTACAAACAAATAATTAATCATATATAAAACATCTGATGGTAAGAACAATTGGTTGTTAGGAATCATGTCAAACAAATGGAAAGCAATGCTAATACAACAACACATTATTAGGTAGTGTTACTTTTCAGCACTTTCCAAACAAATCCTTGCTATGACTCAATATATATTTTCCTCCCCTCTTCTTCATATACTTTCTTTTTACTATGAGATAACAAAAGGCATATTTCGTAAGCATTCTCTTCCAAGTAATCAAATTTTATTTATATATTTTACTATTAGGGTCTTTTGCTATGATCCTGTGTGAACTTTGCTTGTATTAAAATGAGTGGAAACACATAATTGTTACCAACTACCAGACTAATTATTTAGAATCTCTTACTAGCTGCCGTAATTGGGACTGCCTTTCCCCATATGAAACTGACTCAATCATCATCTGAGTGACTGACTGAATCATCATCTGAGCGCCTTCTTTGTGAGTCTCCTCCATGTACTCAGCTATACAGCTGCAAATAAAACATTTTAAGTGCAATATACAAAGCATTTTCAGAACAGTTTTTATGTGTGTCTAGATTCCACCCATCAGAGGTCTGGAGTATGGCAACACGAGAACGGGCCTTTTCTGCATTGGCTCCCTGCTTGTGGAATGCTCCCTGCTTGTGGAATGCTCTCTCCAGGAAACCTCACCTGGCACCATTATTATAAAATCACCACTGCTTTGAACACAAATTGCAGTTTTTTGGGCTTATCATAAGCTGGTCAAAGAAACCCAAAAGAAAATGCAATAGTGTATTAACATGTTGTCACTCACTTTCATAACAACAGCGTAAATACAATTTGGTCTAAATATATAAACTGGCAATGTATAGGCTCTTACCCCTCCATACTGAGATATACAAGCTTTGAGGATCAAATGTACAGGCTTCACTAATTTTAAGTTTTAAAGGGGTTGCTAGTTTTAGCTAGGATATATTGAACACGAACTAGTGATTAAATATAAAAAAGTGAAGAGCACTAAACATTTGCAGAACATCATGAAGACACCCCTAGAGGTACAGCATGTTACCAGTTTAAATTTTGAAAGCCAATTAAAACATTGCTTCAACCAGTTCTGTTCCAGGCATAAAACCTGAAACTTTCTAAGTTAACTGCAATATCTTCCAGGCAAGGTGCCAGGCAAAAATGTTCATTTTCAACTAGGCCTTTGGCTGATTAAACACTCTCTCTCTCTCTCTCTCTCTCTCTCTCTCTGTGTGTGTGTGTGTGTGTGTTGGGAAGGGGGGTTATTGGTAATTTTTGTTATTCTGTTATGCATTTTGTGTCTTATTTTGTGTTTTTATGTTGTAAACTGCCATGAATTTTCAGATGAAGGGTAGTGTGTGTGTGTGTTGAGAGAGAGAGAGAGAGAGAGAGAGAGAGAGAGAGAGAGAGATGATGATGATGATGATGACAGTAGCAGTCCTGGATCAACGTTAGAAATTCTGTCTATCCCAGTAGCCTTTGCATGCAGCGTGCAGAGACCCCTTAATCGCAGGACTGATATAGCCACAGACCCATGACAAAAAACCTGGAAAATGCACCTTCCTTAGGAAAGGTAAGGCCTCCCACTGCAAGACAGATGCATTGGTTGCACTGGGTGAAGGGAATATCACACCATGCTGCCTGGGTATGCTGGGAAGGGCTATGTTCCCTTGCTGCCCCAAATTTTTGTTAAATGCTGAGAAAGCAGCCAGAGAAGCCACGATGAAGATGGAGCACTCTGCTTCATAGTAAACAAAAAAAGTGGGAAACTACCAAAGCCTCTTCCAAACTAGGACTACTCTGGGGGAGCAAACCTGGTAGTCCCACTCAAGTTGCAAGTTGGTTATTGAACTTGTTGGCTGAAAACAGAGCAGTTTGGGCAAAGTGCAGCAACAACTGCTGGAGAAACAAAATCGTGGCCCCACTCTTCAGCGCTGCTTGTGGAAACCACCTGCTCCATGCCCATACAACTCTGTGGTCCAAAGAAACATGTGGTGCATCTTGACTGGCCACATACTCATTCCACAGAGTGTCCCACTGACTACCTCCTCCAAGACCCCATGGACATAGAAGGGTTTTTTTGTGGGGAGGGGGGATACCAAGCTGAGAAGTCACACACAGAACATGGTGGGAATCAAAGATGAACATAAACTAGAAAGCCAAGAGGTAGATGGACAAGTACACACAAACCCACACTCCTTAAATAAAACAAGACCACTGACAAAAAGCAGGTAGAGGAGGATAGACTGAGATAAACACCGAAACTTGCAAACTGACAAGAAAGGCTGAAGAAGAACTGGGCAACTAAACACATGAAAGGATCCCAACTGTTATTAATTGCAGGCAGGAGAGGAGACAGAAGATTTCAGAAGACCCTGCCTGATTCTTCCAGTAGCAGGTGTCATCCCTATCAAGGAATGTCCTCTAGTCTCATCTTGCACAGAGGGATTTAAATGCTAACTCTCTCCATCTGTGCAAAGCTAGTATATCAGGGAGACAGATTCTAGCCTAGCCTGCTTTCTGACATTCTAGCTTTGCTCTAGTCTAGGAGGTTGCAGAGTACATGCATGAGGCACTTTAAAATAAGCAATTCCCATGAGCCTTGTGTGAGAGTAAAGCTATGCCATGGGTATATATGGCTCAGCATATTTGCACAGAATCCTCCTTCCAAATAATCATGCTTAGGATTGTAGTCATTTATAGTTCTGTTTTATACACAGTGCCTTAAAAAACTTAGTGCATGTGTTCTGCACTCATTACTTCTGGGCTTTTAACCACATATAATATTTCCTGTTCCGTATATTATTGAAATAAAATTTTCCAAGTGTGTTTCTATTTAATGACAGTGGCAAAAGGTTATTGTCCATGTTTGATGAAGAAGTTAGATTCAACAGGAAAACTTATTATTGCTACCTTGCACTTCATAATAAAGTATCACCAACACAAAAAAGTTAATTAATTTCTAATTCTTTATTCTTTTATTTAGGTTTTATGAAGGTTGATTGGACTTGCTCCATCATTTTACGGAAAATTAATTATTTCAAATACATGCACTACTTTATGCAACCTGCCTGATTTGCATTGAGGAAAATTCAGCAGAAGTAATTGAGGCACAAGCAAATACTGGCACTGACTGAACTCAATTTTCATTCCAAATTTCTACAAAATCCCAAGACACAACAATATCAGATGCAAGGGGGAAAACAAACAAAAGCAATGTGAAAAGGGAACATGAAGAGAGAATATTACAAGAATCAGAGAACAAAGGGATTGCAAAACTATTTTAGTGCCATAGATGAACAGTGAGGGCTTCATTCACGCAAGGTGGAATAAGATATCATATGGCATCCTGACAATTGATGTCTTCATTTAAATGTAAGAATTTACATTCTAATTAGAAAGAATTTACATCTTAATCAGAGGCAGCTGTATTATCTTGTTACTGTTTTTTTCAAAGGTAATGAACTAAAGTACTGCTGTGCTTTTTCAACCAGAAACTAAATAGACAGCATACAGTGTTATTTTATAGCCTACCTGCTGTAAGCTGTTATTAATATTTTCAAAGATTAAATTCCAGTTACAATCTTTTAAAAATAAAAATTGTATTTGACACCATTCAGAATGATATGATGGAGACTTATTTAAAATGTTTAACCAATACCTTTTATAACTTGCATTTTTGAGAGTTTGTACTTATGGGGTATTATTAATAAACCACCAATAAAACAAAATGCTTTATTTTTAGACACTACTAATAAGGTATTTTATCTATTGTAAAATAAAAGCTTTTGACAGTTACAGGAGTAGGAAAAAATGCAAGTTCTCCCTACTCAATTTGACTTTGAGACAACACTCTAAAAGCTATCAGCTTTTCTCTCAGAGCCATGTTCAAAAACCAGTATGTGAAATGAAATCTGGACTATTAAACTGGAAAGATGAATGAGATAAACTACAGATTCATGAAAAACCCATGACTAGTAACTCTCTGTGCCTCAATTCTCAAGGTAAAACTGGGGGGGGGGGGATTTGAAGAATTTAAACCAGCATTGTAGCATTATTTATCATTTAAAATGTGTTGTTATGACCTGTGGTTTTGAGCAATAAATTTCTTCTGAGTCTTCTCCTGATATTGCTATATTAAAAATAATATGTTAAATTCTAAAAATATGTTAAATTCTGAGTTAAATAAATGTTAAATTCTACACTTATATCTCAACACTTCATAATTCAATAGAATATATATTAAATTAAAGCCATCTTTTTTGATGTAAAGAGGGGGGGGGGGACCAAAGAAGAAAAATATTGGACGCCTGAGGCCAAGCATTATAAATACAACTCTACTGATTTTTTCTAGTAACTTTTCAATTTTACAACTATCAACTAAACATTATAAATACCGTATTTTTCCTCTGTAAGACGCACCAGACCACAAGACGCACCTAGTTTTTGGAGGAGGAAAACAAGAAAAAAAAAATATTCTGAATCTCAGAAGCCATAACAGCAAGAGGGATCGCTTCGCAGTGAAAGCAGCAATCCCTCTTGCTGTTCTGGTTTCTGGGATAGCTGCGCAGTCTGCATTCGCTCCATAAGGCGCACACACATTTCCCCTTACTTTTTAGGAGGGAAAAGGTGAGTCTTATAGAGCAAAAAATAGGGTATTTTTTTGCCATTATCAACCTTGTCTCTTGAAAGTCCAGCACACCTTTCTGTGTTAGACAATCACCATTATCTTCAAGTAAGTGATCTTGCTTAGTGTCCCAGAAAGGACTGTGGGCAGCACACCCAAACTGCCTTGAGATAAAAATGAAATAATGGGAAGGTGGTACGTATAATGCAATATACTGTTGCAATTCTGGGCTAACAGAGTTTGGGGGTGCAAGGGCACCCATAACTGCTAAAGTGAACTTTAGAAATTAATAAAGGGTAGAATTTAGCTGATATTTGGGAGTATTGAAGGGAAGATGCCAGGCCAATGGAAAAATACAGGCTAAGCACCCTTTCAAGGCTGGGGCCTCACCCAGGATAGAAGTCATTAAGCATAACAAAAGGTTATGCCCCATCACAGGGAAATCCTTGGGTCTATGCCAACAGAGGCTGCCAAGGTTACGGTGAGCAATGACGGTAGGTTATAGGAAGATTGTCACCTTTTAAAATTAAGCTTGGAAGAGTGGGAAGAAGGGGGTCTAGCAGACAGAAGAGGAGGAGTTGGGAAGGGAAAGCAGGAAGCAGAGAGAACTCCATGTGGGGGGCTGGAGGGCAAATGCCAAGAAGACAGGATGGAGACAAACTGTGGCAGAGGCACAGAGATGGCACTGAGAAAACTTCTGTATGCAACACTAAGCTGCTGTGAAAGACAAGCCCCTCTTGAGATGCGAAGGCTGTAAACTCTGCTCTCCCTCCATCTGCACATGGGCTGTAAATATGTGTTAATAAACCACATTTCTTAAAGACATTTCTTAAAGATTGCTTCTTGATTCCCAATGGAAACTCAACCCAGGTAAGCACCTGGAACCCCTTGGAATCTTGCTACCGCTTGGCAGAGATTGGGAGTGGCGTGCAGCCTTTATAACAATTCAAAAATAAACAATTGTGCCTATGTTGTATAAAGGCTTTATTTAGCTATAAATCAATCTATTGTAACTGTTATAGGCAATTAGTATGCACTGTTGTTCAGGAAATGTTATGAATTGTGAACTGGGAAACTTGATTTAAATCAATTATTTAAATTGGTGTTTTTTATTGGTGATGCAAGTAACAATTTAAATTACACTGATTTAAATCAATTTAAATTGTACCACTGGGGCTTCAGGGCTGGAGTCTTTGGACTCAAGAGGATGGCATTATGGAATTAACCCAGTTCAGGAAGGTGGGGGTGAGACAAACTCCTGAAGTACTGTTTCTAGGAAAGTGCCATCTTCCCCATCTGACACTTCCTTTGAGTCCATGGCATTTCCCAAACCTGGGGGCTCTGACCCTGGATCACGACAGATAAAGGATTATAAAATGATGCATGATGTGGATAGAGAGACGCTTTTCTCACCTTCTCTGAATGCTACAACTTGGATCAATCAGTGAACTGACTGGCAGGAGATTCAGGACAGATATCCCCCTCCCCTTTTCCACAGTGTGTAATAGTCACACAGGACTAAATTAATCTAACTTTTTACTACAATATGACTTTAAAAGAAGACAAGCCAAATTCATGGAGGTTGAGTCTATCAGTGACTACTAGTCACAGTTACAGATAGGTAGCCGTGTTGGTCTGCCATAGTCAAAATAAAAAAAATCCTTCCAGTAGCACCTTTAAGACCAACTAAGTTAGTTCTTGGTATGAGCTTTCGTGTGCAAGCACACTTCTTCAGATACACAGTGTATCTGAAGAAGTGTGCTTGCACACGAAAGCTCATACCAAGAACTAACTTAGTTGGTCTTAAAGGTGCTACTGGAAGGATTACTAGTCACAGTGGTTATATTGCACCCTTCAGGTTTAAAGGCAGTATGCCATTAAAGACCAAGAGCAAATAGGCTTTCGTGTCCTGCTTGGGGACTTCAGAGAGGCATCTGGTGGGCCACCATGGAAAACAGGATATTGGACCAGATGGACTGTTAGTCTGATCCAGCAGGACTCCTACTGTACTCTCTGTTCTTGACAACAAGAGGTGGAGTAGATAGAACCACCTGAAGGCCCAGATTTGCCCCCAGGGTCACCACCACTCTCTGGGAGACACAGAGAACAGGAACTGATGGCAATTTTTTCTCCTTTGACCTGGATCAAACTGGATCAGGATTCTAGCTAGTATGCACTTTTTCCAGCACTGATGAGGGCAGAAGAAAAAAAAAGACAATTTCTTGTGATCTGTGAAAGGTTTGAGTTGCTTTTCGGCAGAGAAGTAGGATCTGTATAGAGGACTATACAATTGGAACATACACAGCTGAGGGTCCAAAGACAATGCCGCCAGCTTATATGTGGGTCTAATGTATAGTGCATGGGTGCTTACTTTTTTTGACCACCAAGAATATTCACTTTTTCCAAAGGTAGGTGTGACCACCCCACAATTTCTCCCATACAATTTTAAATGTGGGCGCGCGCGCACACACACACGCACAGAAACCCCTGCACCTGCTCAGCAGATCTGTGCAGATGAGAAGAAGTCAGCATCCTATAATAACTCCTAGAATATTAACTCCTATAATATGAAGATCAGGCAGGGGTCACTTGCAACTACATCAGGATGCTGGGTTCTGTCTATTCCAGAACCATGTTTGCTTTGGTCATTTTCTTCTTTTTGTAGATGCTGCATAAAATTGGTCGCAACTTGAGGGAAAAGGACAATTTGGTGGTTGGACTGCCCTCCCCCCCAAGTGGGGTTATCCACTCCTGGTCTAGTGGTTACCACAGTCTTCAGCACTGCTAACTTTATTGGGGCTTAAATCTCAGACCCAATCCAGGTTCCATTTGGGAATTTATGTTTAGTAGGTGGGGTTGAGAAGGGTGGGATGCTTAAGAGCATGGGAGTTGCCAGTGAATTAACCCTTGCCTTGGCAACCAAGTATGCTGTTGTGGGACAAAATCTGGCATTTAAAATGTTGGTGCTCATCCCCTTGTCAGGCCCAGCCTGCAAGAATTCAAAGCCCCCCTGGTACAGCTCCTTCAGTGAATTTCACCATGATTTCTAGCACCAGGCAATGTATTTTATTTATTGATTTATTACATTAAATTTATACACAACCTAATTGTAAAAAACCTCAGTGGTTTACTAAGTGGAAAAGGTATGCAAGCCCAATGGCTAGTAAAACCTGTTGGTAAGGCTTCCTTGCACAGTGTAGTGAGAACCTTCTCTGAATTGCCTAGTCACCCAAGATTCTGCTGATGAAGAAGATTATCACTGATAACCCAAACTATACCATCAAATGCTGGAACACTTGCGGATGGAGCTTCAGTTCCAAATTCTGTACCACCCTCCTGCTGAATCACTGTGCAGTCATATTGTAGATTCCTGCTAGGTGTGCTGCCGAGATTGAGTATAAGCTTGTCTTGTTCCTATCAATTTGTTTATGAATATCTTGGCTGAAGTGTCCATTCTCAGTTCTATGAGATCTTCCACAGTTCCCCACTTGCAAGATGTAATTTAGAGATAGGCTTGGATGCAGGTGGCCAATGCACAAAAGAAAATCCTGCTGCTCTACATGACTCCTAAGGGTTTCTTGTTCATATTTACAAGCAGAGAGTTACTATTTCCCTTGTATCTGAATCTGCAACTCAAGTGCTAAGGAATATATTTTCTCCTTGGAAAGGGAAATCATTACTTTTTACCTGTGCATAGTGAGGATTTTCTCCCTGCTTATTTAACATATGCAGAATTCATAATGCGAAAGGCTGGGCTGGATGAATCCCAAGCCGGAATTAAGATCGCCGGAAGAAATATCAACAACCTCAGATATGCAGATGACACAACCTTGATGGCAGAAAGTGAAGAGGAATCAAAGAACCTTTTAATGAGGGTGAAAGAGGAGAGCGCAAAATATTGTCTGAAGCTCAACATCAAAAAAACGAAGATCATGGCCACTGGTCCCATCACCTCCTGGCAAATAGAAGGGGAAGAAATGGAGGCAGTGAGAGATTTTACTTTCTTGGGCTCCATGATCACTGCAGATGGTGCAGCAGTCACGAAATTAAAAGACGCCTGCTCTTTGGGAGAAAGGCGATGGCAAACCTAGACAGCATCTTAAAAAGCAGAGACATCACCTTGCCAACAAAGGTCCATATAGTTAAAGCCATGGTTTTCCCAGTAGTGATGTATGGAAGTGAGAGCTGGACCATAAAGAAGGCTGATCGCTGAAGAATTGATGCTTTTGAATTATGGTGCTGGAGGAGACTCTTGAGAGTCCCATGGACTGCAAGAAGATCAAACGCATCCATTCTTAAGGCAATCAGCCCTGAGGGCTCACTGGAAGGAAAGATCGTGAAGCTGAGGCTCCAATACTTTGGCCACCTCATGAGAAGAGAAGACTCCCTGGAAAAGACCCTGATGTTGGGAAAGAACCTGATGTTGGGAAAGATTGAGAGCACAAGGAGAAGAGGACGAGATGGTTGGACAGTGTTCTCGAAGCTACAAACATGAATCTGCAAACTGCGGGAGGCAGTGGAAGACAGGAGTGCTTGGCGTGCTCTGGTCCATGGGGTCACGAAGAGTCGGACACGACTAAACGACTAAACAACAACAAGAAGTGAGGATTTTCTTTGAAATTCTCTTCCAGACATTCCCAGAAATTATAATCTCTTCAGGAGATGGAATACCATTTGCCTCCTCTTTATCTAAGGTGAGACTGTGAAATACCTTTGGCTATCTAAGCTTCTGGGGGCTTAATGGGACATTCTCAGGATACTGCAGGCTAATCTCCTTCCCCTCAAATTTCTTCTTTGTGCTTTCTCTGGATCTCTATATCGCCCCCCCACCCCCATGCATTCTCTCAGTCCCCAGCATTTTCTTTTCATGTAGTCTGTCTTTCTGTTCCTGTCTCCCTATGCTTCCACACAACTGTCAGGGCCTTAAGCCATGCAGCTGTGCTCCATCCAGAAGTACTGAGACCCATCCTCAGTGATCTCCACCACCTTACAAGTTCCCCTCTGGGAAACATTTGCTGTTGAGCAACAAATAGCAAATGTTTGCAATGCACTAGATGCCATTTTATTTCCTCTAATAAGAAAAAAAATCAAAACACAACCTGCTGCCAAAATGGAGTTATGGGGTACTGTAGCATAGTAGTTGCTAGGTGAGGTAAGCTAAGATCACCACAATCTTTGCAATATATAAATGAGTTCTACTACTCATACTTTCCCTGCTGATGCCAATGGAACAGATGGAGGTGGTGTTTTGAATGAAGGAACAATGGCGACATCTGCCTATAGCAGTGGTGTTCAAACTTTTTTCAAAGAGGGCCAGATTTGATGAAGTGAAGGGCCATGGGGGCCGACCAAAGGGCCAACCAAAGATGTTGACCTTTTTAGGATTGAAGTTATTGAGCTTTTCTTAGGGTTGGAGTTGTTGAGCTTCTTTTAGGATTGAGGTTGTTGAGGTTTTTTTAGGATTTTACCCTAGGAAGTAAACTGCCACAGGGGCTGGATTAAACCGACCAGCGGGCCCCCAAAACGGACTTTGGACATGCCTGGCCTATAGGCTTTCCATCATTCTGGTTCCCCTCCATCTGTCCCATCTTCTGTGTTTGTGTGGTGATGGTGGACAGGAGACCAAATACCTTTTCTGGGGAACCAGAAGGCTGGGGCAGGACACAAGGGACATGGAGACTATCCATGGAGCTCATGCAGTTTATTTCCCTCCTCTTGGGAAACTGTTTATAAAAAAACAAAAACCCAACAACCTAGGAGCAGGAAAAGAAAAAGAAAAAAGGTGCCCTCCCACCTTCCAGTGTCGGAAAATGCAGTTCTTCCTCTCTGCATCCTTCTAGACAGCTCTGTAAGGCTCCAGTATAAATGGTTCAGTGAACACCCCTTCCTCAAATATGACATCCATTCAGGAAGCCTGCCCACAGCTGTTTCCTTATTATTGTATGAAAAGAGCTGCCCTCCGTGCCTTCCATTCAACTATTACTGTATGAAGGAAGAACAGTTTCAGATACTGCTATTGTGACTGAAGTAGGAGTTTCTTTGCTATTTATTCTAATTGGCTCACAATTTGTTTTTCCTATGGATATGCTAAGGAATGCAGGTATAAGGAAAAAGATCACCAGCTGGCTCAAATATTATTCCTGCAACAGAGGATTTAACACTCTGTCATCCTCAAGGCATTCTCCCTAAGACTTTAAGTACCTATAAACCTGAAGTTCTTTATCTTACCTTCTAAATTAGGGGGTTTAACAATAAATAAGCTGGGGATACGTGTTAATCTGCGTAGAGGGGGGACTCAGATATCTTTGTTCATATTTTTCCGCTCTGCAAACAACTACATATTTAACCATGCACACATGCTCTCGCAGAAATCAGTCATAGATAAGTCCTTGCTTATCCCTACCTTGCTGCAAAACAGGTGACATTGGTTGTTGTCTGAAGATGTGAATATCTTGACTGCTACCATCTTTCAGCACTAGAAGAGGCTCCTAGCTGCCCACGGTATGAGCAACCATTCATGAAATGAGGTTATCTGACTGAGGAGGTCTGCCAGAGAATGGTCATGTCTGGCCAAATGGACTGCCAACAGTGCCCAATAGTTTCAGAACTACAGAGCTAGAGTCAAGAGTGTATTGGAACTAGTTCTTTGCTTATTTGTGGCTCAAGGCTTTCAGGTGGAGATGGAGCTCATTCTGAGACCATGAAGTGTGGAGGTCTCTGCAGTCTGCTCCTCAGCTAGTTCTAGACATGTTGTCAGTAACAATGACAGAGGGTGCCAGTAACAGAAGGATGCTTCTCTGAAGCAGGTTGCTATGAGAGGTCCATTTCCCAAGGGAATCGTGAACGTGCACTATCTGGGTTAGCATGAAACCCAGGTGATTCCAGTGCAGCTGAAAGATGCTCTAGAACCAGTGCTGGAGAGACCTAACACACCTAAGATGTGATTACCAGGGTTGCTGCAATGTGACCCAACAGCCTATTGAAAGACCAACAGCAATATTGGACATGCCTGCTAACAATTTTTAAGCCCTATGATACCGAGGAAGGCCAATGTGGTAGCAAGGATGTCAGAAAGCTGGTCATAGGAGTGACAAGGAATCTGTTGTTGATATATGAGAACACTGTGATTCCCTGAACACAGAGGCAGGCAGTGATGGCCACTATGCACTTAGTAAAGAACTGACTGTTAAAAGCTCAAATGGCAAGACCTGAAATTGGAACCAATGGCTTCCCAGGGTGAAGTGGAGAAAACACTAATGCTGTACAGAAATGTAAAAATATAGTTGAGGCATGGGTGTAGCCAGGCTTTTTGTGGGGAGGGGCAGGGTTTGGTTAGGGAGACAAGGTTTTGTTAAGGGGGGCAGAACCTCAGATTTGTATTGATTTTTATTGATTTGGGTGAGCAGCTGCCCTCCTGACACCCCCCCTTGGCTATGCCCATGAGGTGTGAACCAGTCTCCAAGGTGTAGAAGCAGCATAATGTTGGCAATGGCCACGTTTTGAAACTTCCTAAGCTTGATGAAGGTATTGACTCACCTAAGGTCCAGGATCAGCTTGAGACCCATGTCCTTTTTGGGGGACTGTGAAGTAGTTGTACTAAACCCCCTGAAGTCCAGTAACTCTGGCTACTGGCTCCACTGCTTCCTTGCAGAGAAGTGCCAACAACTTTCTAAAGAAGGAAAGGTGGTGGTGCAGCGAAAGTTCCTGTCAGGTGAGGGGGAGTTGAACTCTGCTGCACAGCCCATGCTTACAACAGCCACTACCCAGCCGCCAGAGTTTCACTGACTTGAATATGAAGGAGGTGTGAGGTAATGATGTGCAGTTGTAACCAGAGATAGCCAAGGTAAAAAAAAATTTAAATCCTGCCATGATAGTAAAATATAATAATAAACTAAACTATCAACCATTTATCACTCCTCAAATGGTACCCTTTTCTTTGCTTAACTGTACAGCTGGCAGAGTGTATGCCAGCATTTGTAGATGTTAAAATAAAATCTCATGAACTTCAATTTGATGCCATACATTTTTGATAATCTTCTAGAAAGCACGGAAATTGACGGATTTGTAAGGTCTCAACAATTTATGACTGATGCTGTTGTTCATTCACCCAACCAGAACTCTTGGCATATATACATAATTGGCTGTACATGACAAATCCATTAAATAATGTAAAGATTTTTCAAATGCAGCAATGATATCCTTTTTTGGGACCAGGACTTGCATCTCCTGTGGTGGAAAGGGCTTCAGAGCATGAACACTGGTCATGAATCTGCCTTGCTACTGCCCCACTACTAATATCAGCTATACAGAGTACAGATATCAGGCAACTTCTGATTTTCAGGGTGGAGAACAGTTAGTATACATCATTCTAGCAGTGTATAAAGTGAACTACAACACAGGCGACTAGGTGCCAAAGTTTCTACTGAACACTTAAATTAAACATTTCATGAGTTACTACAGTATTATCAGAGGACTGTGAGATATGTGCAATTGTATGATATACAAAACCGCAATAGCAGAAATAAGATTGCACGGCTGACTACAGACATGATGTACAGGTTTTGAATTATATACATAATTTGATTTGTATGCCACCTTTCCATAGTTAAAACCATGCCCAAAGCGGCTTACAATATGAAAAAACACATAATTACAAACATAACAAAAGTGGTAATAAACAATAAATATAATAGCAAAAAGTGCACAAGCAAATTAAACAATATCCACATGAAACATAGTAAGTTCTAAAATAAAGGTACAAAAATTAATATCAAAACCCGCAACACCTCCCCCAACAAAATCCCCTAAACAATAAAAGAAATATCATTTATTTTGAGTCAAGGAAAAATAGAAGAAACAATCAGATCTGCAACAAAATGTTGCATGGTGGAGTGCTCCTCTTCAGGATTTCAGACACTCCCTTCCAGCCCCCACAGGTTTTTCGTTTCACCATTCCCAGAGCTTTTTTCTGGGAGTACCCAAGGGTACGCAGTATCAGCACCTCCCACAATGTTAAAAGTGTGGCACTTACTGTAACAA
The DNA here is from genome assembly GCF_964106645.2 of Podarcis pityusensis. NCBI lineage: Eukaryota > Metazoa > Chordata > Lepidosauria > Squamata > Lacertidae > Podarcis > Podarcis pityusensis. The sequence continues at coordinate 65,167,652 of NC_138028.1, read as the reverse complement.
CATTATGGTGAGTACTAGCACCCTTGTTCCATAACAAAGGTAGGGCCACTGAGCAGGCTCAGTCCTACTTTCAGAGTCTCCCTTTAGGGTTTTTATTTCCTTAAAAACAACAACCCTGTACTTCCACAAACCTGGGGGTTCCCTCAAACCTGCTGATACCTCCCTGTTGTTCATTGATTTTTGGCTACATAACCAAAGACACTCATAGCTTGCAGATCAAAAATAGATTATAAACATTTTGGGAATCAACTCTGTCACATTTGCGTTCTGTAACATGAGTGATGCTAAAGAGTAGGAATCATATTATACATATTTTGAACTTCTTATGAAGTATAATTAACCTCTGAATTCAAATACACCACCTAAATCCATGTTTTTAAAATGCAAATTCATTTTAAAAAGATTGCTTCATTGTAGATTTGTAGCATGCTTTCCATTCCAAAAGGAAAACCAAGGTAGTAACAACATCATGCCAAAATGAGTAAGATAATATCAAAAGAAAACCAAAGAATATGAAAAACCATCCAACAAAATAAAAATAATCGTTACAAAGGACTTTAACTTCTACAACTGTATCCATCTATTTTCTGGCTTCCCTAACCCCAGGGGTTCACAAATATTTTGAATCAACAGACCACTGCCAAGTCGAAAAAATATCTTCCCGTCTACCATCTGTTCCCAACTGTCAGCAGTAAAATTCCAGACCACTGGGGATGTATTTTGGCAATGCTGGTCCATCTCTCTATTCATTCCCTCAGACCACCACAGTCACTGAATAGACACTCAAACTAGCTCACAGCAGCACCTTTGAAGAAAGCAGGTGCCTGCCAGAGCACTTCAAACAGCCCCAGAATTTCTTACATTGCCATCCCATTGAAATATGCCTCTTAAATAAAGTATACTTAAGATGCAACCTTCAGGGACAAAGAAGTCACTAATAATTATCTTTGGAAGTAACCAAAAGTTGAGATTTCTCCGATATTTAGTCCAATATTGAGTGCACTCTACTCCAAGAGTCAAACCAAGTTGATTTCGACACTATCCACCCAAAAGGGCTCAAGGGTGTAGGCACAGCACTTTCAAAATGCAACTATCTATTATAAACAGTAAAACACAGAGCTAGAAGGATTAAGAATGTCGTCTTCTAATCCCAAGTAGCTTAATCTCAATCACCACCCACAGAATGTTTTTACATGACTTTCAGAAAATGCTCAGACTTCCGCTTTTCCAGCAAGAAGGAATTTTATACAAAGCCCCTTGTGTGCACATTAACTTATCAAACACTGATATCTTCTGCTAAAGTCAGGCAATTACTTAACACTAACATGCACAGATCTATCTGTATTGGAGCCCCCAGAGAGCTTTGAATTATCTGCATAATTGCAAATTTAGACCTTTTCAAACACTATTCTTGCATTTCATAAGCTTTTGTTTGTATCGAATACTGCCAAAAATAGACAATCATACTTCTTTTAAAAGCCTAGATTTAATTGTTGACTTGTATTATAAAATATCATGATAGAGATGGAACCTGGATTAATTTATAAAAGAGAGAATGATCTACTAAAAAGCAAGACAGTAAATCACCTTTAAACACCAAACACAATTTATTTCTGACTTTAAAACTCATCCTCAAAACATTAATCTACACAAAGGCCAGAAACTGAATGAAACATAATTTGTGGAAACTGATACCTTTCATCACAACCTCTAGCTGAAAAGGTCATTAGATATATTATATCTAAGTGAGCAGCTTATCCCTGCTTCATTACTGATAATTAAGGCAAGTAATATTTTCTTGACAGTAATGTGTCCAGTAAGAGATATAGTCTAGTTTGCATAAAATAAGCATTAATTACCAGAATAGTACCACAGATAAAAAAAATTAAGTACCTGTGTAACATGGTTTCATTATTTTTTCTTCATTTCCTTAAAGAATTAGCAGACTCAGAAACATAATGAGCATATTAAAAATCAATTTTCAGGCACCTATTGAAATTCATAATATATGCAACAAAAAGATTTTCTCTATAAAAGCAGCAAATATCAAGGCATTCTAAAATGGTTACATTACTTTAAATATCAAATGCCACTTCTTTCCTGAGTCTAGGCCAATGATTCTACATTATTTGATGCAGTACTTAGATCAAGTTTTCAAATAATCCTGAGGGCTTAATCAGGAACATTCTTATAGTCAGTTCTGGGAGAAGGAGAAACATTAAAATTGAAAACTTGCTCTACAAAGTTATTACACACCCCAAATATTCCATACTCTTGAAAAAATGCAACTTATTGAAAATTGATTCGCTGTCACTTTATCTGATGAAAGACAAAAGTTAGGGTCTAACATTAAGCAATACTAATTGCATCACTTGCAATCCTGTATTTTGTTTTTCTTTCTCCAATTACAGGTACAGTTTAACCCAAGGCAATCCTTGAGGCCTTTCTTGGCATCTCTTGGCAACATTTGATGCCCCCCTGCAGTCTTCATGCTGCCTTTCCAAAGCCAGGTAAGCAAGGAGCTGGGCTTTGGAAAGGAGGCATGAGGGTCCTAGAGTCCTCCTATCCCCAAAGCTGAGTTTTTGTTGTTGTTTAGTCGTTTAGTTTGGGACGCAGGTGGCGCTGTGGGTTAAATCACAGAGCCTAGGACTTGCCGATCAGAAGATCGGCAGTTCAAATCCCCGCGACGGGGTGAGCTCCCGTTGCTTGGTCCCTGCTCCTGCCCACCTAGCAGTTCGAAAGCACGTCAAAGTGCAAGTAGATAAATAGATACCGCTCCGGCGGGAAGGTAAACGGCGTTTCCGTGCGCTCTTCTGGTTCGCCAGAAGCGGCTTAGTCATGCTGGCCACATGACCCGGAAGCTGTACGCCGGCTCCCTCGGCCAATAAAGCGAGATGAGCGTCGCAACCCCAGAGTTGGCCATGACTGGACCTAATGGTCAGGGGTCCCTTTACCTTTACCTAGTCGTTTAGTTGTGTGTCCGACTCTTCGTGACCCCATGGACCAGAGCATGCCAGGCACTCCTGTCTTCCACTGCCTCCCACAGTTTGGTCAGACTCATGTTAGTAGCTTCAAGAACACTGTCCAAACATCTCGTCCTCTGTAGCATTTCCCAATTTGGGGAAGGAAGGATGTGGGAGAGCTCTAGGACCCTGTTAGAGCCTTGTGTCTGCTTCCCAAAGCCCTTGTCTCCTATCCCAGCTTTGGGAAGATGACAGGAGGGTTGGGACAAGTCAAGTGTGCAGCCCGCAGGTTCTGTGTTGAAGTAGTATTGCATCCCACTTGATATGAAAAGTTGGACCACCCTGGCTTAACCCTTGCTTCCCCACAATGATCTCAATGACACCCCCTCTCCTGCTACATTTGGCTTAGAAAACAGTTTCCAGGAAAAAGAAGGTCACTGTACTGACAGAGTGGCAAGTTGCTTCAGCCCCTTTTTCAATATTTCTGGCACTATCTGATAGAGGAACTGCATTACTACTACTTGTGTAGATGTATCCTTATTTTACTGGTTTGAATGTAGTTTTGGAGCCAAAGCTTGAATCCTGCCAACTGTTTCCATAAGACTCTGTCTTGCTGCTATTTTGGGTATTTCCTGAGCATTGATCCCAAAATTTTCATTGTCTGGGTAAGTAGAAGCAGCTGTGATTTAGGCACCCAGGACAAGAAAGCAAAACATGTGTACTAGTTGCCCTCTATCAACATATAATGAAGGAGGATCTTTTGTTGTCTATGAAGATGCCTTCCACCCTGCCCTGTCTCTAATGACAGAAAGCTATCTGGGAGGGTCACAAAAGAAAGCTTTGCTCTTCTGTAGAAAGTTTATGTATGCAGGCTCCATAAAGAAAAACAGATGAGCAGCGAAACTAGGGATGGTGAAAATCCGACCCCACATACATTCAGTTGTTATCTTAAGAAGGTGATTGGGGGAAGGGGATAATAGAGGTGTATAACATTATGCAGAGTGTGGAGAAAGTGGACACAGTTGTTTTTCTTCCTCTCTCGCAATACTAGCTCCTGGAATCATTCTATGAAGCTGAATGGTGGGAGATTCAGGACAAATGAAAGGAGGTATTTCTTCATGTAGCACAGTTAAAACTATGGCATTTACTATTTACTATGGCATCAACTTAGATGGCTTTAAGTAGGGTGGAAGAGGATTAGGCTATTAGTGGCTAGCAAGGATGGATATATACTACTTTCAGGATCAGGGGCACCATGCCCCTGAAACCAGTTGATGGGGAAGAGCTATTGCCCTGAAACCAGTTGATGGGGAAGAGCTATTGATGGGGAAGAGCTATTATCGTCATCTTCTCTTGAGGGCTTCTCATAGGCATCTGGTTGGCCACTGTGGAAAACAGGGTGGCGGGCCTTGGTCTGTTCCAGCATTTTTATTCTTATGTCCAGACTGGGCTTCTGGATTGTCTGGATTTGAACAAATTATATGCCCAAATTAGTCTCAGATGTACAAGTTGTGTTGCAATATTGGTGGCATATGATCTGAGACTTAGGTCCATACAACCAGACACATGAGTTGTGATAACAGTGCCTGAAACTATGAAGTTTCCTGGTTTCAATAATTTGGTTAGCAGACACAAAATGCCTGGTTGAGGACTGTCTGCACAAATTTGGTTTGGCACATCTGTAGGAAATTCCTTTGTCAGGTTGTATAGTTCTTTCTGGAATTTCTTAGTGGAATTTGAGGATAGCTAAGATTGCGGGATAAATTATGCTTTTGCTGATTACCTCAGCTTGGGCATAGCAGCAGCAGAACTCTATGTAAAAATCTAATAGGTGTCTGAGCCTATGAAACTTATGAAACCACTTTCCATGTAGTATTTGACTGCACAACTGACATGCTAATGGGAGGGAGAGAGAGAGATTGCATTTTTCTTATGACATCATAATGTGGGTTGAGTAGTTAGTTTTTTTTAAAAAAATTACTTTCATCCTGTAAAAGAAACACCACCCTGAAGACAAAATAGCTGATCATCTGACAAAACTGAGAAACTTCACACACACATCAGCAAAAGGCCCAGGATCACTGTTTCCTGAAGCTAGAGAAAGATTGGGACATTGCCCTCAGCATTGAATATATTTTCACCAAGGAGATATAGCTACAATTAAATCCATTCTAAAACTATTGTTTTGATCATCATCTAATTACTACGCTAATTCATGTACCAATAAAAATTATCAAGGCTCTCAGATTATTTTATCTACATCAGATTACTTTAATACTGGTTGTCTCACTTAGGATCACTATCCCCCTTTGTAATATAAAGTTTATCAAAGTTTCTGCTCTGCTCTGAAATTTAAAATGGTGTGAATAGCAAAAAAAAAAAAAAAAAAAAAAAAGGATGACGTTAATCAGGTTTAGAAAACCACAGAAGGCATTGGTTGCATGTTTCACAGAAACATGGCTTCATTTTTCAAAATTCTACACTATTATTTGGAAAGAACTCTGGTAAGGATGGTAAACTGGTAAAACTGTTTTACCTCTTTTTTTGGAATGGAGCAATAAATTTCACACATGCATACACACTCATTATCATGGACATGCAATTGATAAATTGTGGAGAAGGCACATGCAAGCTGGCCCTGTCCCCATGCCTCTTGTACATGTCCCTCGTGCTGAATTCCTTACTTTCCTGTGCTGTGGGGAGAAGGTCTGCATGGAAGTTGCACTCAGATTCAAATCAACTTGGGTAGAAGCCCCATGCAGAGCTCTCCCTGTACAACAGGGAAGGGCTGGGGACAGAGCAGAAAAGTGAGAACCGCACAAAGATATTGGAGGCAAGGACTACATTCACATCCCTAGCCCTGGCTGCACTTTGACATTCATGTGTTCAGGAAAATGATTGAACACTTTTTTTTTACGGCAAACTAAAATGATTGGTGAGGAACTCTTATGCATCCACACCATTAGATATACCAGCCACAGCTTGTACTGAGCATGTGAAATGAGTTTAATATTTGAGCAGCAATAGTCAGTATCAGTAAAACTCTTGGGAGCAAAGCCAAGCACATGATAGACTGCTTTGCTCCATTACGCACAATCCATGAGCTGTTTCAACGACAGTTCTAGTACTTCAAGCTGCTTTCTGAGAACAACGTACATTCCTGTCAGAAAACTGAGTTAGGCCTGAAGTCTAACTAAATGGTATTTCACTGTTTTAATATATATATTTGCCAAAGTAGTCAGTGATGAATGCAAGAAGAAATAAACCAAAGCTCTCCGATTCCCATGAAGGTGTAATGGCAGAACACCTTTTCTCTTGCCTTTATGTCTTGTGTCTAAAAAGATGCTATTATGTTAACTGACAAAGTGGGCAACAATTTAAGTCAAATTTTATGACAGCATATATTTTAGAAAAAATAATTTTCAGTGGAAAGGAGGTGCTTTGCAAACTAAATAACCATATCTAAATAGTTGCTTCTGAAGCTTTACAAGGAACTCAGGATTAACGCTTACTTTTACATCTTTTGTTTCTATTTTTAACTTCTCTGTTCTATACATATTAATAACGAAGGCAGGTTTTTTGTTCATTTGATTGCTAATAGGATTAAATATCTCAGATGTCAAACGCATATTTGAAAATCCCCTAATTACATTCTTAAGACGATAAACTATTGATTGCCATATTGTGACTCATAAAGAATTTAGTTGCTAAACTTCTTTTCTACAGCATGTGCATTCATTTCCTTGCCAAATAACCTGGAGAGTACCAGAAAAACCAGGTAACCAAAATATCACTTCATCATGGAATATGTTATACCCATTCTTCGTTATTGTTCAGTTTTGAGAGTCAAAATGCAAATAAAGCATCACAATTGCTCCAACTATGTATTAGACCATTGTAAATCTCCCCTTCCTGGTAAGTTGCTTAATCAGTTGGTTGCAGCTCAAGTTCAGGTGTTTTTGAACAACACATGAACCAGGTGCAATCTTATTTCTGGTACAGGTTTGGTCACTCTAACTGATAACCTATACCTGGTGAGGGACGGGAACAGTGTGAGCTTGTTCTGAGCTTAAACTAGACATTTCTAGCCAGGGTTGCACTCCACCTAAAAGATCAGGTTTGCACAGGAAATTGAAACATTACAAAATGTGCATAATAAAAGAGATAATTATTTCAAGGTAAGGGACATGATTGTAACACACAATGTTAGGGAGTAGATAGGATTTATTGTTGGTCATCCTTCTTTCTTTTCTTGAATCATACAAATGTAATACTTTGATTATGCACCTTTTGGTGACAGGGATATTGCTAAAATTCTTGCAAACTGACCTGAAGCTAAGGAATAGGACAGGATAAGGAGTTGGACCCAGACTTTTAAGTGACTTTTGCCAATTCCCACACCCCCTGCAGCCCCTAGCACTACCTACATTATTGTTCTTTTCTTAGCAATTGCTTGATTTACACAGTCGATGTTAAAATTATATTTATGGTTATTACAGAATAAAATGGCTCACTAGTACTACATTGTCGTATCATAAATAAACATCACTGCACTACAATAGCACTAATTGAAATGTGCAAGAATTCAAAGTCTACAGGTTTACCATGAAGGAGTGGGAGGACACAAAATGACAGATCTTTATAGCAGAAACTTGCATCTACTAATACTGATAAATGTTGCTCACTTTTATAATAGGATTATATACAAGCACTCAAACACCAGTGTTTTCTACTAATGAGCACCAGACATCTTAGATTCAGAATACTAAGTGCATGCAACAAGGAAAGAAAGTTCTATATTACTCTATGGTGTTTTTTATCAAGTTACCTTGAAAATTAACATTATTTCATAATGTTTTAAACAGAAACATTATATTTTAAAAAGCACATTAAATTAAGCATTAGTTTAAGTCTACCTCTATTTACCCTGCAAAAAATATTCTAATGAAATATAGAATTACAGTGGTACCTCGGGTTTACAAATTATAGAAAGTTGCTAACTCATGATTTCCCATTTTATCAACTGATTGTAAACATCACATATAGACAAAGACCACAATTCAAATAACCTGTTGCACAGGTTGAAAGTGTCAACTGCACACAAAATTGGCTGCAAGCCACCTTAGATCTAAATCATGTTGAGGCTTCCACCTGCCCTGGAATCTCTGTTTTTTGTGTCTTGCTTTGGTCCTTCTGGAACAGGGTGGGAAATGGCACCAAGGGCAGTGAAAAGAAGAGAAATTTGGCAAAATTGCAAAAAATTGCCACAACCAGATCAGAGTCCCTTCATTATAAGATTGAGTTTAAGGATTCTTCTTTGTAAATAGTATCCATGCCCACCAAGGTTCCTCACTTGAGCCTGTGTCAAGGAAAAAAGAGCTTGAATTCAACAAAGTCAGACTTTGCAGGAGTAGTGGAACTTCTACTTGTGCAATGGGACTTCCCCACTTCCTCCCCCTACCCCCCACATCTGCTCTGTGTGCCCCCCCACTCTTTGGAGCAGATTTAGGAGTGACACAACGATGGGGGGATGGGAAGTCCCATTGTGCAAGTCATTCTGCTCTCACATTTATTGATCATTCCAAAAGTGTAAACAGCCAAAATATTTTACACATAGTTGTAAATTCCATATACATTTGTAAAAATTGTATTGTTTAATGCTTTCAACAGCCATGGCACTTTTACTCCAATTTTATATCATTAAATATAAAGGAGAAAGGCAGTAGGCAAGAGGACTAAGCTGAACTCTTCCCTACTTCAATGTCTATGTGTTATGAGTTTGTGGGTGCCAGACTCCTCTAAATTTCTGGGTTCAATAGGTGATAGAATTTAAGGTTTGGGGTGCTAAAACTGGGTGCCAGCCCATGAAAATCCATGCCTATTTGGGTGAGAAACTCTTGCAAATGATGTAGGATATGTTGTGGGAGGGTGAGGACATATGGAGGAATAGGTGGAAATCCACTTCCTTGTGCTAATTGGAATAGAAATTTAGGATTCAAGCCAGTATTTGGGTGGGGCTAACCTTATTCCCACAACACCCCACCCCCCTTTTTGAATATATTATTTGTCTCATCTACATCAGGAATAACTAACCACTCAAGACATTGTAGAAAGTAGTGTTAAAAAGAATTTTTCATTGGCACAGGTAAGTTACTGTGTTCCAAGCAGATGCTGGAGTTAATGATTTTCCCAAGTAAGAAGTGAATCATTAGTTGTATAACCATGGTAATGATACGTGATCCTTAAACTCCTTATTTTAACTTTATGTAAAAATTATGTACTTTGCTATATGAGTTCTTACTAATATAAAACAAGATTCTAGTTTCTTTAATGAATTGCCTAAAAAAATCCTTGCAAACATAAATGGCACTGATATGGAAAAATTAAAGGTAACACACTGAAAAAGAAGAAGTGTTTTTTGTTGTTTTTTAAACCTCTCTCCTATTTCTACATGCTTGGTTAAAAGTCTCTTGACAGAAATAAAAAGATCCTCCCCAGCATATGGAAGAGTTGCTATGCCCTTCCGGGGATGGTCTGTAACTATGTTCACCTCAGGCACGCCAAGGAGAGGTGAATTGTCAAATGTAATTTCAATCACTGGGTGGTTTGGTTGAGTCAGATTAGTTGTATGCAATCATGATAGATAGTTTATCCCAGCCCCAAACTGCCACTTGGGAAATCTTGCACGCAAACGAACAGAAACTCAGTCATTATTAGTGTCAAGAAGGTATACAGAGGCAAAATTTGGTTGGCAGCCAGGCAAGATGAATCAAGGCGAAAAAGTGACCAATTGCATGTTCAAAATGGAAATTGATAGGCACATTGTAGTTTGGGGAGGTTTTAAACACCAGAAAAAGTCATATATTATTAATTGTTCAATGATTAATATTTTAAAAGTGTTCTTTATGGAGAATTTTCTTTAAAAGTCAATGTAAATTAAACACATTAGTGTCCCAATTTTTAAGCCTTTATGGAAAGAACTGTATTGTGGCAAGAAAACATATATATTTTATGTAAGAGTATAAAACTAGTCTGCAAGTACAAACATTTCCCCCCAAAATGAATCATAGCAAAATAATTGCTCATACTAAAATGTTTATATCAGTATCATTCTGTTTACCAAATTTAATGGCTATTTCAGTTTGATGAATCACTTCGTATTAGAGAGGTCATTTTCTCTATCCTTTTGTAAGTACTGCTTAATAATGATTTGCCCTCCAAAGCTATCAGTGTTAGAGCAACAAGATGTTAAAACACTAAGGTGAGTAATCACCAGGTTGGTCCATTAGCAAAAAATTACTGGGAGAAAAAGCCATCAGGTTTCATAGCCTGAAGTGATATGCTCTGACAAATCTAACAGCTCTTTCTATGTCATTCCTAATGCACTTGTCACTCAGTATTACCCATCCTCATTAATGACAATGGGAAAGTTTATCTTGGTAACACGTTTTAAATCATCCACTCTTTACAATGGGACCATGAAATCTCTTATAAAACATGAGGCGGGAACTACATTGACAACAAAAGCTCTTCCTGGCAGCTTTACTCTTAATTCCTGTTCAAGGAATAATCTGTTTATCATAAAATCATACAGAACAATATATTAAATGAAATCTGAAACAAGAATAGGTAGTGTGATTTTCAAACACATAAGTATTTTTACAACATTGGTACTAGGTTACAAACGTTATTTTAAACTAGCATAATTTATATGGCTCCTTGCTTCATCTGTAAATGACAGGATCTGAAAACTATTTTCCTGGAAATTCAGAAATGCTTAAAACAAAAATGCAAAAAGCACTTTCATTTGTTTCCTCACACTATATTCTGCCTTTCCTCTTAATTAAAGTGCAAGGTGGCTAAAAATACAAAATAGAACAATCACAATAAATAAGTTATTGTTAAAACACAACAAATCATGATATAAAAAAAGAAATAAAACAGCAACAACAGCCAGCAAATTGCCAGTTACATTCCAAATGGTTAGACAAAAGAATTTTTACTTTACTCTTAAATATGGCCAATGTATGAATCACAGAGTTGGAAGGGACCCCAAGGGTCATCTAGTCCAACCCCCTGCAATGAGATGTCCAGATGTCATTTGGGTGGGAGTTGCATAATGCTCTCTCTTGTGCCATTGTCAAACTAGTAGAATATAATGCTCAGCCAACAAGAAGGGTGTCTCCAGCTGATCTTAGTAGTTGGGTAGGGCAATACTGGAGAAGCACATGGGCCCCAAATCAATCACTTACAACTTCAGTTAATCCCACTAGCTCACAGGCAGCTAGTGAAGAGATCTGAGGACCAGGCTAATATGATCTACTCTTGCTACCCCAGATAGCAAATGGGCAATGGCATCCCACACCAGCTTCTCCTTCTGGACCACCTTGAAGGGGAATCCCACATAGAACACATTACAGTATATAGGAGGTTATTAGCAGATGGGTAACTGGGGGCAAACTGTTCCTGTTCAGGAATGGTTGTAGCTGATGGACCAACTGAAGCTAGACATAGGTGTTCCTCACCACTGAAGTCACGTGGCCTCCAGCAACAGTTTAGAATCAAGGAGAACTCCAAAGTTATGAACCTGGTCTTTCAGGGGTTGTGCCACACATTCAGAACAGCTTTCTCTCTAATTCCTGGTCTTGGGAACCACTGACCCACAGAGCCACTGTTTTGAGAGGATTCACTTCAGTTTAATGGCCCTCATCCAATTCATCACATCAACACTCTCTTCTTATTCAGACGGAATGAGTAGTGCCGGGTATCATACATATATTGCGGGTATTGCACTTCAAACCCTTGTACGGATTTGTTTGCTTAGTAATTCATAAATCCCTTGCAAATTTTCAAATATTTATTTAACTTGTTTAAAAAAGCAATATAGCACTTCCTATTTAAAAAATTCAAAGCTGTGTATTAAAACAATAATAAAAAAAACAAACAGAAACAATAATACATGATTTCTGATAATATAAAAATCACAAGAATACAGTAACCATAAAAGCTGACTGCACCCAAGCAATATTAATGGCTAGGAAATGCCTAGGCAAACAAGTATGTATTCCACATGCTTTGGAAACATAATACTATTAATGTATGCCCTATTTCTGAAAGGAGGATGTTTCACATGATGGTTGGTAGCACTACTATGAAGTGGTCACATCATGCATTTTTGAAGGCTGCAAATTATGATCTTACTGCAGGGTTTCCCAAATTTGGGTCTCCAGCTGTTTTTGGATCACAACTCCCATCACCCTTAGCTAGCAAGACCAGTGGTCAGGGATGATGGGAACTATAGTCCAAAAACAGCTGGAGACCCTGCCTTACTAAATTGGCAGGTCTATGTGGTAGAAGGCATTTTCTTAAGGAACACTAGACCAAGTTGTAAACTAACAGTAGATCCTTAAACATGGCTTGGTAACAGAGTGACAGTTAGCCCAGTTTCTTTAACAGGTGTTACACGATAATGTTAGGGTGCCTCACCGAGCAAACAAGCTCCTGCATTTAATACCAACTGCATATTCTTATTTGTTTGTATATTTACTTTTTGATTTGTATACGACTCTTCATCCAAAGATCTCAGGGCAGCACAAAATGCAAAAACTGAACCAAAAACAGAGCAAACCAATACCCCCCCCCCAACACATTTAAAAGGACATAGAATAGTCCAGTTGAAGAGGAACATTTTTGCTTGGGGGCAAAAGATGTACAGTGGTACCTTGGGTTAAGAACTAAATTCGTTCTGGAGGTCTGTTCTTAACCTGAAACTGTTCTTAACCTGAGGAACTGCTTTAGCTAATGGGGCCTCCCGCTGCTGCCGCTCGATTTCTGTTCTCATCCTGAAGCAAAGTTCTTAACCCGAGGTACTACTTCTGGGTTAGCGGAGTCTGTAACCTGAAGCGTCTGTAACCTGAAGCGTCTGTAACCTGAGGTACCACTGTATAATGAAGGCGCCAGGCGAGCCTCCCTGCAGAGAGCATTTTACAAACGGGAAGCCATTGCATACAAGGCCTGTTCTTGTGTTGCCATCTTCCAGACCTCTTGCAGAGGAGGCACATGAAGAAAGGCCTCCAATGATGAGATGATAATCACAGGGTCCAGGTCAGTTCATATCGGGAAAGAGGGTCCTTGAGGTATTGCTATCCTGAGCCATTTAAGGCTTTATGGGTCAAAACCAGCACTTTGAATTGGGCTCCAAAACTCATTGGCAGCTAATGCAGTTCGGCTAGGATCAGTGTAATATGCTCAAAGCATCTTGCCCCAGAGAGCAACCTGCCAGCTTAATTGTGCACCAGCTGAAGTTTCTGAATTCAGTGCTGCTCTCTGGAACTAGTCCCATAGGTAGGAAAAATAAAGAACTGGATCTTTGAAAATATGTCAAATCATTTCATAGACATCCATAAGACCTCTAGTTAGAAGGGTATGACGGAGGCGGGGAGACTTGTATCCAGAAATATGCTAATTAACAGATAACCGTATGCACTGACCCACTGGCACAAGGCCTCTGTAAACTGCATGGCAGCATCTCTGGAGTTTTTAATCTTCATAATATTAATAGGCTTGTGATTTTTACTTTTTGGTCTACTAAATGCAGAATGACTTCAGACGTGATGCAAAGCATCTCACAGAAGCCCAGTAAAAGGAAACCTGAGCCATTCATACAGAAGATATGTGTCAGATCCAAAGTCAGCTGCAGTTTATATTTGATTCAAAAATAAAGGAAGCAGGAAAACCATTGCTATGAATGCTATGGACATGCTACATCAAATTACATATTAAGTAGGTTCTGATAAGAGAACTGCCAATTCAATCTACTTTTAGCCAGCTGGAATGCTTACTCTTAAAGGGAAGAAAAAGCAATGTCAGGCAAGATATGTGACCCACGTGTAAGCAGGTTTCCACACAGGTATTGCTTACTGGATCAGGAACTAAGGCAGTAAATTGGATGTGCATCCAAGCATGGATGAGATTTATCCACCATGTGTCGCTTTCAATTGGATGTGTATTCCAGTCCATATCCAAATGTTCATCCCTAACCATATATAAATACCCTTTTGAAGAGTGACAAAAGCCAGTAAGATGCATCATCCTTTGGGCCTCATACTGTCCAGCCCTAGAAAAATCCAGTTATTATTCTGCAAAGTTCTGAAAATATTTTGGATATGATTTTTTTTTACACATCATTAAGCATTAATGCCTCAATGTGCATAATAAAACAAAAAGTTACAAGAAAAAAGTAACTATAATGTTGTTGGCATCCATCTGTATCAAAAGTCAATGAAGTGTGCTGTGGGGGGGAGCTATACTCAGATGTATAAAATAAAATTTACAGGGACTAAAGCTATTTTAGGCTTCTGTCCTATACACACTTAACTGGGAATAACTCCAACAGAACTCACTGGGGCTTACTGCTGAGTAGATGTGTACAGGATTGCACTCTAAGATATTTAAGCACAGACTTGTATTATATTACACAGGGAAGCTCCTGGTAGTTATTTATTGCAATACCTGCCCACATTTAATATTTATGCTGCCTCACACTCCATTCATTTTTAGAGAGAATTAAAGAAGCAGCTATAATAACTCTGCCAATAAAACTGTGATGGCCTGGGATTCCGAGTCTGAGAGTGAACCGGAGGAATCCCAGCCGGCACAGGAGTCCCCGCCTCCAGGGCCGGCTGAACTGGGGCAAGGCCTAGATGCTGAGGAGCCTGCACCTGTGCCAGATCCTCAGGGGCAGGCACCAGGTGAGACCATTCTGGCCCCAGAGGTGCTGGAGGCTACAGGTGAGCCTCCCCCGGGGCCCAGTAACCCTTCGGCCTCTCCTGAACTGCAGAGGCTTAGGGCAGAGAGGCGAAGGGAACTGGTCTCTCCCAGGAGGAGTGCTCGCCTTAAGGCCAAGAGAGGCGGGGCTCCTGGGGGCCGGGACCGCCCCCGGCCTTAGAAGAAGATAAAGGTCAGGCAGCCCGGTCCCAGGTTGCGGGAGCAACGTCGTTGTGGAGTACCTGCTTTACCCAGACCTAGATCTGCACTCCCAGTGTGCCTGTTCCACGCCCGGCTTCCTGCTCCTGACTCTCCGGTGTTCCTGTTCCTCGCCCAGCTGCCCGCTGCTGACCCACCAGTGTTCCTGTTCCCCGCCTGGCTCCCTGCTTCTGCTCTACCAGTGTTCCTGTTACCCGCCTGGCTTCCTGCTGCTGCCCTACCAGCGTTCCTGCTCCCCCGCCCGGCTCCCTGTTTCGGACCTCGCGTCTCATCTAGTGATTGTCTACCCTGCTAGTGACTCTGGACTGAACTTCGGCTACGGTATTAGTACCTTCCCCCCCCGGGACCAGCACAAAAACTATGGGAATGTTATCTTTAGTTCTGATGATGCAGACCCAAGCAGAAACAGCCATGGTCATGGCATTGCTGTGCTCATGAAGAACTAAGCTACATGCCATTCAGCCTTTCGAAGCTACAGTATTTATGTATTTATTTATTTATTGGCACTGCATGTATACGCAGTCATGCACGAGTCAATCACAAGTAAGTGGGGGATGCCTGTTGCTAAGAATTAACAACGTTATTAAGACAGACTATTGGATAGGTTATGGAACACATGAAAACCAACTGAACCTGTTTGTTTCGACTACGGCAGACCAACATGGCTACCTACCTGTAACTGTTCATCTAATGAAACTATTAACACAGAGGGAAAATACTCTAATATGGAATATGTGTACCTGGAGCTTTGCATGAGTGAAAACTGCTTATCTGAGCATGGGAGGCAGATTGAAAGTATATGGGTAAAAAATGTAGGAAAGGAAAACAACAGTGATCTTACTGTAGGTGTCTGCTATGGACCTGCAAACCAAACTGATAACTTGAATGATGCCTCCCTACCACAGATTACCAAACATTCAAAAAGGAGAGATATAGTACTCATAGGAAGTTTCAACTACCCTAATATGTGTTGGAAGTCAAACTTTGCCAAGACTGTAAGGTCCAACAAATTCCTCAATTGACTCACTGACCACTTCATTTCCCAGAAGGTGGAAGAAGCAACAAGGGGGTCATCTCTCTTGGACCTGGTCCTCACCAACAGGGAGGAACTGATTGAAGAAGTGAAGGTACAGGGAACCTTGGGAGGAAGTGATCAGGCCTCTTTGGTTTCATTATAAACACACAAGGGAAAGCTGAGTGTACTTGGACATGCATGCTGGATTTCAAAAAGCTTAAGGAACTACTGGGTGAAGTCCCAAGTGAGATGGCACTGGCTGCATTACACTTCCTACTCAGATTATCATAATGGTATTGGACCTGACGAGGGCTGCTTGCTCCTGTTCTGCTTAATTAACATGAGAATCCCTCCACCACATGGGAGCAGACCATGCTTTGGCTCCTCTCCATGCCAGTATTAAACCAATGAAACTGGTTAAAACTGGTGAAGAGCCACAATGTGGACTCCTCCTGTATTTATATTGCTGTTATTTTTATTTTCTTTAGTTGTTAAATATGTTGCACCATCCTTTCCACAAAAGAGGTAGAGAAAGATTGAGGCAGTTAACAACAGTAAAGTACAGATGGATAAAAAACAAAAGAACAACTACCTAAACAACCTTTATAGTGGCCATAAACAAGCAACCCTGAATCATTTGCCTGCTGTTAACAGGTGAACAGAGAAGCAGCTATACAGAAGTCCCTTGGAAAGTCACAGAACGTGAGAGAACCCATTCAGAAGGTCCACTCTCAAGTCCCTACCAAACATTCTTCAGATGCTGGTGGGACAGAAAGAAGGTCCTTTCCCAGAGATCCAAACTGGCTTATATGGGAGAATACAATATTTCAAATAACTTAGTCCCAAGTTGCACAAGACTTTCTAGGTCATAATCAGCACTTTTGAATTGTGCTTGGAAATGGTCTGGTAGCCAGTGAAGCTGATGTAACAGCAATCTGGCAGACCCACAATGAGTTTGTTATGGTAGTTTAAACAAGATGTAACTAATGCATGTGTTGCCACAGCCAAATCAGACATAGAATCATAGAATTACAGAGTTGGAAGGGACTTTGAGGATCATCTAGTCCAATCCCCTGCAAGAATATGCAGCTGTCCTATACGGGTATCGAACCTGCAACTTTGGTGTTACCAGCACCACACTCTAACCAACTGAGCTATCCAGGCTGACATCTCCAGGAACAAGTATCATTGGCTCATGAGCTTTAGCAGTATCAAAAGCACTCCTGGTTACTTCTGTGATATGGGCAATCATGTTCAGGGCTGAAACCAGAAGTAAAGTGAATCTAAGTCTCCTAAAAAAGTGCAACCCTATCCAAGACAGGGTGAGGTCCCACATGATCTTGGTGGCATAGGAAGGAGTGGCAGTGCAGCAACTCCCCAGCTTTAAAACTCCATCCTTAGTAAAAGGTCTATATATCTAAAGACTGAAATGACTGTATCGATTAATCATACTGTACTACAGCTTTCAGCTATGATAATGCTAATCATGAGGCACTGATATAAAAGCTGCCTTACTGGGAAAGTGTTCTCTGTTAAGATGTTTAAATTAATCCCTCACAAAGAAGACACAAAGAATGGTATTTCATTCTGCTTCCTGGTTCAATGTTCTTGAGCATAACCAAGGAGTGATCTGGACAGGCTGACGAAACCTTTCTCTGTCTTCTTCATCTGACAAGATTTTTGTGTGTGTGTGTGTGAAAACATACATAATGTATTATTTGCTTTTGTTGTACAGTTGTTATACAGTACAGATGGCTGAAAATAGCACTTCAATTTAAAATTCGCACTACGTTTTGCAATATAATTTGAGGAAAAGGAGACTAGATC
The DNA here is from genome assembly GCF_964106645.2 of Podarcis pityusensis. Classification (NCBI taxonomy): domain Eukaryota; kingdom Metazoa; phylum Chordata; class Lepidosauria; order Squamata; family Lacertidae; genus Podarcis; species Podarcis pityusensis. The sequence goes on along the minus strand of NC_138028.1, from coordinate 65,149,862 downwards.
AGATCAGAGAACTGCACCAACTGTGGAGGGTTTTCCATATGTAATTTGAAATGACATAGGGCTGGTTCAGATACCCTGAAAAATCCTGACCAGACAAATGAGAATTAGCAACATGGAATCAATTTCATCAAAGCACCTTGCTTATGAACCTCCCTGAGGTTTCTTCTTGTCAGTGGAGAGAATACTTAGCTAGATGGACAACTTGTCTGATGCAGAATGGCAATGCTTATGTTCTCAAGGGAAGCCTATTCTGATAGGCAGGTATTCTGACGGACCAGCATAATATACAGAATACATCCCAAAATGAACTGAAGAGCAATGCTGTAAAGACGAGAAGTGAAGTATCAAGGATGGGTATGGGACTGGGTATGGGTATGGGTAGGATGGCATCAGTATGTTTTCCCTACCTAGGGCAGTACGGTATTCAGAAAATAATTTCTTCATAATTGGGGCTGAGCAACTTTCTTGGCTACACCTCCATCTATTTTTTTGCATACAACCACAGGGCAATACTGCATAGAAAATAAAATTGTTGCTTTTTAATTGATTCAGTCAAAGGCATCCAGGGATCACCTGTGATGTGGCAGTGGCTACCACGGAAAGGGCTTTTCCACAGTGTCATCTCCGCTTGGAAATGTTCTTCCCAGAAAAGCTTGCATGGACCCATTTCTCATGACTTTTCAGCATTAGGCAAATATATTTTCACAGGCTTTTAAACTTTTATCACTTTGCTTGATTTGTTGGTTTTTTTATATATTGCTGCTGTTTATGATTATTTTCTTTACATTTCATTGTAAGCTGCACTGACACCTTTATAGAGTAGGGTGAACATCTTAATAATGACAATTGAAAAGACAAAAATTGGTGTGTATTATTATTATTATTATTATTATTATGTTTAAGTTTTGATACCACGCTTCATCTGAACATCACAGGTTGGTTTACAATAAAAAAACAAAACAAAAAACAAAAACAACCAGAATAACAAACAAAAGCAATACTCCCCTCAGTTTAAAAGGCCATAGATGGTTTAATTAGAGGCCTGGGAGACGAGGAATGTTTTTTCCTGGAAGCTAAAGATACGTAACAAGGGAGTCAGGCAAGTCTCCCTGGGGAGACCACTCCACTAATACAGAACCACTGCAGAAAATGCCTTGCTACCCTCCAGACTCTTGCAGAGGAGGCACACGAAGAAGGACCTCAGAAGATGATCACAAGGCCTGGACTGGTTCATATGGGGAAAGGCGATCCTTGAGGTACTGTGGTCCTGAGCCATTTAAGGCTTTATAGGTCAAAACCAGGACTTTGAATTGGGCCTGGAAACTAACTGGCACCTAGTGCAGTTGGGCCAGGACTGGCGTTATATGCTCAAATCATCTTGCCCCAGTGAGCAACCTGGCCACTGAATTGTGTACCAGCTGAACTTTCTGAATTATATTCAGAGGCAGCCCACAAGTATATTGCATTGCTGTAATCTACCCTTACCAGAGTGTAGACGACCAAAGTTAGGAGATCTCTGTCCAAATAGGGGCACAGCTGGGTCACCAGCTGTAGCTGATGGAAGATGCTCCATGCCACTGAGGCCACCTGAGCCTCAAGCAACAGCAATTGATTTAGAAGTACCCCCAAGTTGTGTACCTACTCTTTCAGAGGGGGTGTAACCCCATCAAGAGCAGGCAACCTCCCATCCACCCAGTCTACGGAATTGCCCACTAACAGTGCCCCAGTCTTATCTGCATTGAACTTCTATTTGTTGGCTCTCATCCAGTCCATTACTGAAGAAAGGCAACCCACTAGCACATCTACTGCCATACCTGCAGATGTAAAGGAGAAGTAGAGCTGTGTGTTATCAGCATATTGCTGACAATGTACTCCAAAATTTTGGATGACCCTGCTCAGTGATTTCATGTAGATGTTAAACAGCATGGGGATAAAATTAAACCCTGAGGAACCCCACCTTGAAGGATCCATGGGGCTGAAGAGCTCTCCCCAAGCAGCACCCTATGGAAGTGACCATCCAAGTAGGCCTGGAACCACCACAACGCAGTGCCTAACTCGGACAAACAGCTCCAGTACCATGGTCAATTGTATTGAAAACTGCTGAGAGGTCGAAGAGAATTAACAAGACACATTTTTCCTGTATCTCCCAACAAAGGTCATAATACAGGGTGACCAAAGCAGTTTCTGTGCCAAAACAATAACAGCAGTAGCAGTGTAGCATAGGTCAAATTAAAGCAAGGGGAAAGTAACACACAGCAGAAACAACATAAAGGAAATTAGCTTAAAGAAGAGCTGCATGCCATGGATTTGAAAAAACAAGCCTGGTAGAATTCTTCAAGTTAAGAGCTTCAGTCAGAAAATACAGATAGTCTGTATAGTAGATTTCAATATGTGATGATACTATGGTTTTCAAATTCAATGCACATATACTATTGTATTCTTAATGTTTCTACACATCAATATGCAGATGAGGGAAAAGGAACTGAATTTCACATATTTTGGTCAAAGCAATGATAGTCTAAAAGTAGTAATTCAAAACTTTGGATGAAGTGTAGTCAGTATTTAAAAACCATTTATTTATTCAAAACTTCTGAAATAATGCATTTCATTTTTGACAGGCAGTCTTTTACAATATTGAAACCCAATCCTTGATTTCATCAAACCTTTCATATTCTGTGCCTTATTCCTGGAAGGCTTATGCCAAAACGATTTAGTTTGATTTTCTTTAACAATGGTAGGTTGGCTTGACAGCATCTGACAAAACAATTCAGTGAAGTACTGCATACCAGGTAAAAAGAACCTGAACTGGCTAGTAGATGAAATAATGCCGAATGGGACATGCAGGTATGAAAGAATAAATCCTGTAGGTACTTTATTGCTTTAAAAAGGTTACACTTAATTTCAAATAACTAAATTTAAAAGTTATTTCATACCTGCAAATTTTTATCTACCATTTAATTCTTTTAGTTTGGTGCCTTTAACTTAAGTACATATTGCTCCATCCAGTCTAAATGAATGGGAAAAACTCAGAACTAATATGTCTTTTGGTTTGGTCCTTTGTCCTTTTAAAGTGAGAGTATACACTGTTGGGAGAAATGGTTCCTTTGATCTGCTGCCTTCTAGCTCTTGAGCTGAAGTGGAAACTCAGGAGTGTCATGTTCATATAAGGATGTGTTTCTTGTTATAGAACAAGGAAACATCCAACGTGGCCTTTATGTTTCATGTGAACCTCAAAGCTCTTTCATTTCCTAAAGGCAAAAGCAGCAGTAAGTTACTACATACTAAATGTTAACACCTTCAGACGTGTCCACACAATGTCTTTAGTCCTCCAATATTATATAGGTTTCCTAGATAACACACAGCCCATACTTCCTTTCCTTCTATAACAGTTTCTTGACAGTAGAGACCATAACACCTCCCCCCCCCCCCGCAGAGGTTTTATGACTGGCTTACTAGGATTCTCTTGGTTCTCATAGTGCTAAATAATGTACCTGTGAAAAGCAGGTCTAACAGCCTGAAGGCTCTGTGAGAATAGGGAATTGGGGCCCTCAGCTGCACTCAAATTGCCTGGAGCTCTTGCTACAAAGGGAAGCTGGGGAATGCATTGGATGTCCCAAGATTTTTCTCCCCTCAAATGATGTTTATATGGTGCATACAGTTCAAGAAATTAGGGTTTTTTAAAGGAGCTTTAATAGCAACAACCATCTCTTGGTCAGTCTTAACTTTCCATGTGTACTTTAAAGAGCTCTCAAATCACTCCCCCAACAAAGTGGCACTGCATAACAAACTTTGTCACAATGGTAACATTCTGACTAATCCCAGTGTGGTGCTTCTTACTGTATGAGTAATCCCTTAGTGAATACAATGAGAACATGCCTTTTTGAAACAAAACAGCATTGTCCAATTCTAGCAATTTGTACCACTACTTCCAAAGTGATACTGCATCTACTAAAATGCAAAAGTCTCCATTTCATGGCAAGCAAGGTGGATGCAAAGCGAAGTGAAGCGAAGCAAAGCAAATACTACCACTTTGGCAATAACTACAATTCCAGTCAGAGGTACAAAGAAAACTCAGTGATGCTTTAAGACGGACTTCAGCAGGGTTTGCACTTAACATTTTCTGTATTTCACTTTAAGACTCTTTCAATATGTCTTGCAGTGTTGTGAAAGAAGGATTGCCATTTTCTTATTAATAATATTTCTTCTAAATAAAGATACTTGGTCCATAACAGTATAGGGGACATTGAAGCACTCAAAGCTGATGGGCCATAAATAGACACCAGCAAGCTGTGCTATTTTTCTAGAAAAAGAATGAATGCCTCTATATCCTTACGTGTTTCCACCTCCCTGAGAAAAGTCAGTGGTGTGATTTTTAACAGTGGGTGATTCATGGACAAAGCCCACTAAATGAAGCCTAACACTTTGCTTCTCCATAAGGTACAATATCAATTATAATACCAAATCAAGGTGTAGCATCCAGGTTGCATTACGCACCAAGCAGTTCCTGATTTAGAACACGAGCTTGCTTAGGAAAGGGTCAACCTGTCATTGGCAATATGATGGTGGTACTGATGTTGCTGCTGATCCTCACTATCATCTACCTTACAGGGTTGCAGAAAGGCTTGAAAAAAGGACAAGATGGGAAAACCTTGAACATTCTCAGTTGCAGTATACAGAGCTCCTCCAGAAGACCTATTTCTTGAGCATTCATCCTATTTTGCTTGCACAAAGCTTACACAGAGGTTTGTTTATACCTGGTCTTCATTGGGAACTTGTGCTTCTTTACTTGTGGGATGGTCATATGATGACCAGCCTTCATCCTGATTTGCTTACGGGGTATCTTACATTAGTTGTTCATTCACCCCACACTTTTCCTTATCACTTTCCTTAGCCCAAAAAGTCCAGTGGTGTTGGTTTTTTTAAGTGGATGTGTTGCATTAGGGTGCCAGAGTCCTTTCAACCACTTTAATTGTGCAAACCTGAAGTTCTGGTATGTGTTGAATACCATAGGGTTCCTTGATTTCAGTAAGGCTTTTGACAAAGTCCCCCATGATACTGTTTTGAGGCAACTGAGGGGATGCTCATCAAATTTACAGATGGTACCAAACTGGGAGAGGTAGCTAATGCTGCAGAAGACAGAATCAGAATTCAAAATGACCTTAACAGATTGGAGAACTGGGCGCAAGCTAACGAGATGAATTTCAACAGGGACAAATGTAAGGTTCTGCACTTAGGCAGAAAGAACCAGATGCACAAATATATGTGAAAAGGATCTAGGGGTCTTGGTGAACCACAAGCTTAAGGTGAGTCAACAGTGGGATGCAGCAGCAAAAAAAAGCTAATGCTATTCTAGGCTGCATCAACAACAGTATAATGCCCGGATCAAGGGAAGTAACAGCACCACTCTATTCTGCCTTGGTCAGACCACACCTGGAATATTGTGTCCAATTCTGAGCACCAGAATTTAAGAAGGATGTTGACAAGCTGGAATGTGTGCTGAGGAGGGCAACCAAGATGATCAAGAGTCTGGAAACCAAGCCTTATGAGGAGCGGTTGAAGGAGCTGGGTATGTTTAGCCAGGAACTGGGTGTTTTTTAGCCTGATAAAGAGGAGACTGAGAGGAGATATGATAGCCATCTTCAAATATATCAAAAGCTGTCACATGGAAGAGGGAAGAAGCTTGTTTTCTCCAGCTCTAGAAAGCAGGTCTTGAACCAATGGCTTCAAGTTACAAGAAAGGAGATTCCAACTAAACATACAGAAAAAAACTTTCTGACAGTAAGAGGTGTTTGACAATGGAACGGTCTCCCTCAGAGAGCTGTGGACTCTCCTTCCTTGGACATTTTAAAGCAGAGGTTGGGTGGCTACCTGTCATGGATGCTTTAGCTGAGAGTGCTGCATTGCAGGGGGTTGGACTAGATGACCCTTGGGTTCTATGATTCCTCTTTTGATGTCATTTCAGAACAACAAGAGGCAGGATTTTATTCAATAAAAGGTAAAGTTATGGTTGTTGATTGTGTTGTTTTTTAAAAAACTTTTCCCCTGGTTGTATGGGCTAGGGAAAATAAGTTTTTCCCAGCTGTCTGACAACAAATTGGTAGACATCTGCCGTGTGTGTATGTGTATGTAGAATGATATAGTAATAAAGTAATTACTTTTACTCACTATCCAGACATATTAGTCTCATGTTTGGGGGTGTAGGGAGTCCGTTGTATATGTAATCCCAATAGGGCTTACTTCTGGAAAGAGCTGCACAGGATAGGGAATTCTAATCTGAAGTACACATTGCAAAAACTAAAGTAGGGTAGTCTTTATTCTGAATTAGTTAATCTGCAACACTTTTGTCTCTTGCTTCATACATCATCAGTTCTGGTTCCGCCCACTGCCAGCATGTGCTCCAATAGATCAACAACAAGGGAATGCAACCCTTCACAGAAGAAATGTTGCCAACTCCTGTTGTACACCTTTAGAAATATATTTTGTTCAAGAGAAAAACAAGAAGCAGATTCTTAGAAATTAATTATGTCCAATTTACTCTTTTAGTTATTCAATGGAAGAATAACACAAAAATATAATATCAGATGTAGTTTTATAGATATTGATCACTGGGAATCTAGAGTAATCGAAGTACAAATTTTGCCGGGAATCATAGGTCAAAGCACTTCCGTTTTCCACATTTTAGAAGCTAGAAATTATTGACATTAATTCATTATTTAAGTATCGTACAGTACAGTCTGTAAATATCTAACTCTTAAAAGCAGGAAAAGTATAGTCCTTTCCAGTCAGTCTTTGAATACATGTATGGGGGATAATGAGGGTTGTGCATGCTGTCTTCACCTATTCTTTATGTACCTTCACAACTGGAACAGAACCTGTGTGTGTATATCAGTTTCTGGAAGTGTGAACCATGAAAATACACTTTTATATAGACAGACACTGTTCCTACCTTCAGGGTGGGGCCTACCACAGTAATTCCCCTCCCACATGTTTAAATCACTGCAATAAATTCCCCTGGAAATTACTCATTACAATTCTAGTGATATATAATGTTAATCATACTTAAGAGTAGAACTACTGAAATCAATTATCTTAAGTAACTTGTGTCAGTTGATTTCAATGGGTTTACTATGAATATGACAACAGATAATCCTTGTATTTTTCTTTACTTCACTCTGTACAACACAGCTGGGTAACCTGTGAAAATGCTGAATAGTATCTGATCATACTATGACTTCTGCACACATTACACTCCCTGCCAAATATTGCTTTTACATAGTACAATATATAATAACATATAGGAAAAAAATCTATTTTTTTTATAAAAAAAAGGCATGAAAGGGAAGAAAAAAAATACATACTAAGGAGAAAACCAAGTGTTCAGGTTACTTTTAGAGGTGGGGGAAAGGAACAGTCTCTCTGGTGATGGCAAGTTCTATCATGAAAGGCCACTGATAATGTAAGTCCCACCATGACATCAGATGGAATGAGATTTGCATACAGCAAGCAGTGTCTATGCATGCCAAAAGAATTCCCGAAGCAAGTTTCTAATACAGAGAGCACCTATAAATTGGAGATTGGTCTTAAATCCAAGCTATTACTATATTAGTCAGCAAGGTAAACTGCATAGAGCAGGCATTCTCTTATCACAATTGCCTAAATCAGGGGTCAGCATCTTTTTCAGCAAGGGGCCGGTCCACTGTCCCTCAAACCTTGTGGAGGGCCGGACTATATTTTTTTGGGAGTGGGGGGGAATGAACAAATTCCTATGCTCCACAAATAACCCAGAGATGCATTTTAAATAAAAGCACACATTCTACTCATGTCAAAACACCGGGCAGACCCCACATATAACCCAGAGATGCATTTTAAATAAAAGGACACATTCTACTCATGTAAAAACATGCTGATTCCCGGACAGTCCACGGGCCGGATTTAGAAGGCGATTGGGCCAGATCCGGCCCCTGGGCCTTAGTTTGCCTACCCATGGCCTAAATCACTCTATTACCATGCTACTGAAATCTCAATAGATAGCAAGTAACACAGAACCACTTGTAGAAGCTCATGGAACCTTCTAGCCATTATATGGGCCACTGATGCAAGGTCAAATTAGCCAAGACTTATATAGATGGTATAGATGATAGAAGTGTGGGTCATTTTTGCAGTCAAACCAACAATTATGTTTTGCCAGCCAGGCACACAAAGGGGCTGAGGCTCACAGAGCTTTACTGTGAATTTGCTAGAGAGAACTCTATGAGATCAATTCCTCTGCTGCCTTGGCAGGAAGCTGTAACACCACATACTTCCTTTCTGCCTGGCAGCCTCCCTTTCTTCACTGTGCTTCCAAACTGATCATAAATGCAGGTTTGAGCTCTGTAGCTCAGACACCATTTAAACTTACATTTTGTTCTTTTGTAATTTAGGTATTAGTTACAAACCTGCTTTCATAATTGCTACTGTAAAACGACTGCTTCAAGACTTAGGCTATGTAAGTAAATGCAACTTTTATTTCTTCACAAATAAATGTTTGTGTGATTGTTGTCTTTAAGGGGGAGAAAAGGGGTAATACCAGGAAAAACTATTCTGCCTTAAAGCATCCTGGATTGTTGTTTCTAGAAGATTAAATCAAACTTGTATTAGCTTCCAATTTTAAAGGAAGCAAAGGGTGGTACTCTGCTGATCTCACGTGAGAAAGGAAGGATAATAACTTAATAATATTCCATTTCCTAGTGTCTAAATCCATTCCCACAAACCATGACTGATATTTGATTTTTTTTGGTATGATGAAAAATGACATCCATATATTTTATGTGGCCTCCTTCTTCAATGTCTGAGCATGCAGCTGTTATAGGAGTCAAGAGTACTCTCCTATTGACCATCCCTTCCTGCATGTATTCTTTCTTGGACTAAATGTAATGCAACACAAATTCATGCAGATTGTTTTATATATAATGTCCTCAGTGCATGTTCTAAATTGTCTTTTTGTTTACATAATTCTATACTACTGTGATGGGACGATGAGCTGCTTGTGTGTAAAATCCTAGTCCCTCAGAGTTTGGTCAAGTTTGCAAACCTCTGTCTGTAACGGAGCCCCTTAAACATGGCTCCGTCAGTCGCTGGCAGATTCCGACAGTGGTTGCTTTCGGAATCGCTTCCAACATAAAAGCTCCTTAACGGAAACACGTCTTCTGGACTCTCTGCGTGACAGTTTCCGGCGAGGAGTGGGTGTCCCTACAGGAGGTCCTGAAACCTCCCCACTGTTTTCGCTGGAAGTGTCTCTGAGCCATCCCTCCAGCTCCCTTTCCCTCAGCTCAGCTCCTCTCCCCCTACTGGTTCCCTCTTCAGCTGCTGAGTCTCTCCCAACCTGTGTGAGCCCTTTCACTTCCCTTCCTTCCGATGGCAGTTCCCTGACATCCACCTCCCCTCCAGGGCCCCCTTCATCCCCTCTCGCCCCCTCCTCTACGGGCGGTGAGGAGGCAAAACCCCGGAATGAACTTCCTTCATCTTCCGATGTCCCGAACACTTCTCTCCACCTGTTGCGGTTCCTGGTCTCGAAGTACTCCTCCTCCTCAGAGTCCATCTCCCCTTCCCCTTCCGATTCCGAGAATCCTTCCAACTCCTCCTCCTCATCGGTGGTCCCAAAGTATTCCCTCCGGAACCTCTCCACAGGCTGAGGTTTCCTTGGGAACCTTTGATGGAACGTTTCTATCAATACCTCGTCATTGATATCTTCTGCCATTACCCAAGTGTTTTCTGACTCCGGTTCTCCTTCCCACGCTACCAAATACTCCACCTGATCCCCCTTCCATCTGGCGTCGAGGATTTCTGCCACATGGCTGCTGCATTCCCTTTCTTCTATGACCGGTCCCCGAGTGGCCATCCCTTCTCGTCCCCCCTCATACGGTGACAGTAACAACCTGTGAAATACTGGGTGCAGTTTCATGTGGTTGGGTAACCGGAGCCTGAAAGCCACTGGGTTGACCTGTTGAATGACCTCAAAGGGACCCAATCTCCTGGGTCTTAATTTCTTACAACCTCCTTTGAACGGCAACCCTTGGGTTGACAGCCACACCCTATCTCCCACCCTTATGGTTTCACCTTCCCTTCGGTTCTTGTCTGCCTGCCTCTTGTATTCTTCCTTCGCCCTTTCTAAGTTGAGTTGGAGCTGACGATGGATTGCTTCCATTTCTTCTACAAAATGCTCGGCTGCCGGGACACCCCATCTCTCCCCTTCTCCCCCTGGGAAAGCCCTGGGATGACACCCATAATTAGCCAAGAAGGGGCTCATCCCTGTGGACACATTCTCGGCATTGTTGTAGGCAAATTCCGCCAGCGCCAACTTTTCTACCCAGTCATTCTCTCTGTCATTGACATAACACCTCAGGTATTGCTGGAGGACCCCGTTTGCTCTTTCCGCCTGCCCGTTGGTTTCAGGGTGCCGGGCAGTCGAAAAGTTGACCTCCACCTGCAGTAAGCTCATGAGCTTCCTCCAGAACCTGGAAGTAAATTGTTTTCCTCGGTCTGAGACCACCCTCAATGGCACCCCGTGCAACCTAAAAATGTGTTCTACAAATAACTTCGCTGTCTCTTCCGCCGTGACTGCATGCGAGCAGGCTACAAAGTGGCACATCTTTGTTAGTAGGTCTACCACCACCATGATGGCTGTTTTCCCCTTGGACTTCGGCAGATCAGTCATAAAATCTATCGACACTGCCTCCCAAGGTCGTTCTGGGGTTGGTAAGGGTTCTAATAGCCCCGCCGGTGCCCGCCTCTCCCCTTTGGCTCGCTGGCATTGCTCACACCCTCTTACATACTCCCGTACATCTTCCCTCACCTTAGGCCACCAAAATTCCCTGGTGACCAACCACATGGTTTTGTGTTGTCCAAAATGCCCCGCCGTGGGGCTGTCGTGCAACTGCTTGAGTACCCTCCCCCTTAAGTCTCCTTCAGGGATATACAGTGCCCCTTTGTAATACAAAGCTCCATTTCTTTCCTCGAAACCCCCTGGTTCCTCTCCCTCACCCCTAAGACCTCTGAGCTTATTCTGGGCGTATTCATCATTCTCTGTTTCCTCTACCAGTTCTCTTTGTCCCACCAATGCCGCCCCACACACCCAGCGGTCCTCTGGAATGACATGTCTCTCTTCGGGTGCTCCCTCCCCCTCCAAATATTCAGGTTTGCGTGAGAGAGCGTCCGCCCTAATGTTCTCTGGGCCTGGCACGTAACAAATCTCAAAGTTAAATTTGGAGAACTCCTGGGCCCATCTCACTTGCCGTTGGTTGAGCACTCGTGCCGTCCTCCAATACTCTAGGTTCTTGTGGTCAGTGCACACTTGCACCTTATGTTGTGCGCCAATTAGCAGGTGCCTCCATCTCCGGAACGCCTCATGAATGGCTAGTAGTTCTCGGTCATACACCGTGTAGTTCCTCTCGGATTTGTTCAGCTTTCGCGAAAAAAAGGCACACGGTCTCCACTCTGACTCCTCCTTCCCTGGCTGCAGAAGCACCGCCCCAATAGCTCTGTCTGATGCGTCAGTTTCCACTCTCATCGGTTTTTGTAAATCCACATGCAGGAGTTGTTGTTCCGAGGCGAAGGCCCTTTTTAGTTCCTCAAATGCTCGCTCCGCCTCCTCAGTCCAAACGAACTTCTTCTTACTGCTGAGACAGTCCGTAATGGGCGCCGTCAGGTGGGCAAAGTTTCGGATGAACTTACGATAGAAGTTCCCAAATCCTAGGAACCTCTGCACATCCTTCCTTGTTTTGGGTGTTTTCCATTCCAGCACCGCCTGGACCTTGCCGGGATCCATGGCCAATCCCTTGTCTGACAGGCGATACCCCAGGAATTCCACCTCCTTGGTATGAAACTGACACTTCTCCAGTTTCACCCACAGCTGGTTGGCTTGCAGCCTGCTCAACACTTCTCTGACGTCTCTCACATGCTGCTCCTCATTCTCAGAATACACCAACACGTCGTCTAAGAAGGCCACACAATTCTTGTAAAGCAAAGGCCCCAGGACATGGTTCATAAACGATTGAAAGCACGCGGAGCCTCCTTGTAGGCCGAAGGGCATAACTAAATATTCAAATGCCCCCAAAGGGGTGAACATGGTGGTTTTCCATTCATCCCCCTTCCTTATTCGTATCAGGTTGTACGCCCCCCTTAGGTCCAGTTTAGTAAAAATCTTTCCCTTCCTGACCCTTGTCAAAATGTCGTCAATCCTGGGCATAGGGAAAGCCACTGGTTCTGACACTGCATTTAAGGCCCTGAAGTCACACACAAGCCTCGGCTTGTTCGTGTTTTTTTTATCCACAAAAAACACTGGGCTGCCCCCCACCGCCCTGGACTCTCTGATGAACCCTCTCTTCAGGTTCTTGTCAATGAACTCTCTTAGCTCCTGCATCTCTCTGTCTGACATGGCGTGCAGCTTGCCTACAGGGAGCTGTGCCCCAGGGAGTAAATTGATTTGACAGTCAAAGGGTCTATGCGGGGGTAGTTGGTCAGCTTCCCTTTCGCTGAAGACGTCGCGGAGATCTGCGTATTGTCGTGGTACCTTCACGTTCTCCGTTACTTCAGTCCCTGCTAGGGTGGCTTGGGCCCCTGCCAAACCCTTTCCCTCTTTGCAGTGTTCTAAGCAATGTGCTGAACCAAAAGAAACCACTCTCTGATGCCAGCCCACCAGCGGATCATGTAACGCTAGCCAGCTCATCCCCAATATAATGGGAGCTCCTCCCAAGGTGGCCACATTAAACGCTATCAGTTCGGTGTGCCTTGCCACCTTCATTATCATTGGGACGGTCTGCAAGCTGACTTCTCCTCCCAACAGCTCCCTGCCATCGATCGTGGTCACCTGCAGGGGGTTGCTTAAAGGGATCGTCTGTATCTGGTGTTCAGCTGCAAACTCTTTGCTCATGAAATTGCAGGAGCTGCCTGAGTCCAACAGCGCCTTTATCTTTAGAGGGTGTCCGTTTGGCAGCTCTAGCGCCACTTCTATCACTAGGGCGGGTTTAGGAGGTTCTGGCGTGGGCACTTTCACTGCTCTTTGGCCTGGCTGCTGTGCCCCGACGGTGGCAGCCAGGCGTTGGCTTTTACTTGCTTCGGTATTTCTTCCTCTCTTCCCTCCACAGCTCCTACCATCCCTTGCCATTCCTTCCTCTGGGGGCAGACTCTGGCAAAGTGACCTGGCTGTTGGCAGAGATAGCATTTCCGGGCGCCTTTTCCCTCCTTCTTTCCCCCCTCACTGGGCTTTGAAACTGCGCGCGCGCGCGCTGTTCCGATTTCCATCGGCTCTGCCGGCGGGAAAGTTGGCTCTGGAATGTCTGGAATGCGGAACTCCTTCCAACGTTCCCCCTTCCCTTCCCGCCTCTCCAATGCTCTCGCCTCCTGGCGCGCTCCTATGGTCAGCGCAGATTTGGTCAGCTGGTCCATAGACTCCGCCCTGGGCGCCCGGGAAAGTTCGTCTTTCACAGCCGAAGAAAGCCCTTCTTCAAAGAGCATTTGAATGGGTTCCGCCGATAGATCCCACCCCAATTTATGGATCAACATGGTGAACTCAGTCCAGTACTCACGGACAGATCGGCTCCCCTGTTTGCAAGCCATTAACTGTCTGCGGACCACTCCCTGTTCAATATCGCTGGAAAACATCAGATCCATGGCGCGAAAGAACTTCATCGTGTCCTTTAGGACGTCACTATTCGCTGCCATCAGGGGTCTAACCCAGTCTCTCGCCCCCTTTTCAAGATGCCCAATCACGAAAGCCACTCGTGATTCCTCGTCAGGGAATTCATCAAACTGCAGATTGAGGGCATATTGCATCTCTGTCCGAAAGCCATGATAGTCTTTGGGCTCCCCCCCAAACTTCTGCACCAATCCTGGTACCTTTCTGACGAGCTGGGTGTCTTTCCCCTTTTTGTCTGCATCCTGAGCCCTCCTCTCCTCAAGCCTCGCCGTCTGCAGCGCTAGCTGGACCTCCAACACCCGGTACCTTTCTTCCAGGCTTGGACCCGCTCCAGCTCCTGCTTCTCCGGTTCCGGCTGGGTTGCTCATGATGCCTTCTCCTGCACAAGCTGCTCACGAAGACTGTCGGAATGCTGTGATGGGACGATGAGCTGCTTGTGTGTAAAATCCTAGTCCCTCAGAGTTTGGTCAAGTTTGCAAACCTCTGTCTGTAACGGAGCCCCTTAAACATGGCTCCGTCAGTCGCTGGCAGATTCCGACAGTGGTTGCTTTCGGAATCGCTTCCAACATAAAAGCTCCTTAACGGAAACACGTCTTCTGGACTCTCTGCGTGACAGTTTCCGGCGAGGAGTGGGTGTCCCTACAGGAGGTCCTGAAACCTCCCCACTGTTTTCGCTGGAAGTGTCTCTGAGCCATCCCTCCAGCTCCCTTTCCCTCAGCTCAGCTCCTCTCCCCCTACTGGTTCCCTCTTCAGCTGCTGAGTCTCTCCCAACCTGTGTGAGCCCTTTCACTTCCCTTCCTTCCGATGGCAGTTCCCTGACAACTACCTTTTAAAAATAATAATTGTAATTGTGATTTCCACTGAAGATAATTAAAATAATGAGATGCAAACACAAAATAGTTTTACATGCTTGTACAAAATAACATGTAAGTCTTAAAATGAATTAAATTTATTCATTTTTGCCTTTCCTTCATGCTGTTTTAAACAACTAACAACAAGTTACAGTCCATGAAATCTAAGTAGCCACACAGCCCAAATTAACCATGTCAACTCACAAGTAAGTCCTACTGAATTTGGTAAGTAATCAAAGTGGTTCCTCCCAGGAATCTGAAGAAGTGTGCGTGCACACGAAAGCTCATACCAATAACAAACTTAGTTGGTCTCTAAGGTGCTACTGGAAGAAATTTTTTTATTTGGTTTCGACTCCCAGGAAAGTGAGGTTAGGATTGCAGCCATATATACATATATCTTAATTTTAAATAATGAATTGTATATAAGACAGAAATACAATATTTAATCAGTATCTTGAGTATTCTTTTCAACTGTTTTGTCAAACCAGGTAGTGATGCCCTGCTAGCCAAATTCCGATGGAGCATGAGAATGGAATACAAAAGTAAACAGGCCTAAAGCAGCCTGAGGGAAAGTCAGCAAGATGGCAATTTCAATCATTTGGAATAATACCAAGGCAGCCCTAGGCTTTCCTCAGAATGGAAACATGTCACCATTACTGCAACATTTCAACAAATCAGAATGCAGAAGAATGGAACACTTATGTAATCACATCAGCTGAACAGCACTTTACTCAGCATTTAAGTGGAAAATAATTATGAAGAAATTCCATTTATGTGAATGGCTTAGCATAGATGTCCAAGGAAAAGAATAGTTCCCTTAAAGTTCTTTTTGAAGTTAATGCAAAAACACATTGCTGAGTTTTTAAAAATAACTTTTACAAAAATGTCTCTGAAATGATGAGGAACAAGTTATATAAAATAAAAGCATAAGATGTGGCAAAAGATCTGTTAATTCAAAGTACACTAAATACAAATTGTATTTCAAGCCCTTTTCTGTCAGAGAGTTTCATTAAGTTAAACAGCATGTCATATTATTCTACTGAAAAATCGAAAATATTTCAAATATTTAAGGAACTTACCTAATCAGTACATTTTTAGTATGTGTCTAGTCATGTAGCCATCTTTTACTCAATCATCAGAAAATCAAAGGCAAATTGGCATGACTCAACCCAAACTTTAATACCGCATGATTGTGTCGTGTAAGCTTGTTTTGTGTGATGGCTGCTGTGGTTTTAGCAGAGAGATTAACGACCGGACCTAAGCTGGCCTCCAAACCTTGCCCTGCTGATGCCTCAAGCCCTTTGAAGTCTGACCATCATACCTGGCAAAACAACAGTGGGAACTAGGCTGGTGTCAGATCTAATCAAGTTGCCTGCCTCAGCATAGCTAACTATGGGGTACACTAATTGGCCCAATTGCGGATTATACCTTTTGCTACAGATTCAAGACAATAATTTAGTCAAATGATGGTTTTTATCTCCTTCTAATTAAGATTCCAAAGTAGGAAGAAATAGGATTAGACAAGCTAACTTCAAAATTGTGAGTCTCTATTTTTAAAGAGATATGCACTAGCATTTTAAAACATGTATAAATGCAATGAAATATCAATACATTTCTTAGCACAATCATTATCTCATTTCCAACAAGCGAGTAAAAATGTACACATAGGCATACTTTAAATTCCAATCAATATTGCCAAAAATACATACATTACATACCACTACCAAAGGCCACTACATTTTCTAGTTTTCCGCATTAACATGAATAGACTGCCTAGTATGACCTCTTTATAATGGTAATGATGATATGACACTTAAGCTGGTTGCTAATAAGCACATTGTAAAGGACCCTATGATAAGACTGGATAACTAATAACATACTAAGGAATTTGAGAAAACTCATCCCGTGTACTCATGTTGTTACTTGACAAGCAATAGCCTAGTGATGAAAACATAGCTGAAGTAGTTATGTTCTAAGTCACCTTTAAATTCCGACATCAAGATTCTAATCTGTTTTTCAGAGACATTGTTAGCTTTCAACACAATGCCCGTATGAATGTTGTGTACACTGCTACTTGTCTATAACCTTCAACCTCTTCATTTAACCCCCTGTTGAAGAATGCTATATTACTTTCTCTACTCTTTTTAAATATGACACGTCTATAAAATTTGCTATAATTTGTATAATTTATTATGCTTGTATTTATTTGTATTTATTTCTAATCCAGGTATGAAAAGGGCTTTTATTTTTTCCTTTTTTGAATTCTTAAATTTAATACGATCTTGGACAACTACCTCCATGCTACGGTTACATGAGCTATGTAGCCAATGCTTTATACTACCTTACTTATACTATCATTCTGCAATTTAAAAATATGAGTAGAAGAACACCAGTGCAGGGCAATGCTGTAAATTAAGACAGATTTGTGATAATGTAGTAGCTTTTTCTCCAGCAAGAATGAAAATCATTTATAAGGGGCATAGTCTTGAACAATGAGGGATGATATTATTCAAGTAGGTCATCTATGCATGTCTACAGTTTCTTGTCTAAAGGCTCCTTAACATTGCTAAATCAAATGTCTTTACCCTTAGGCTCCAGAAATTCTGTATAGTGGGCTCTGGGTTTGAAATTTAGAGCAACAGAAAATAGTAATCAGAGATTCTATTTATAGAGGAAAGCTCTTCTAAATCAAGCTTCCTTGTGGAAAAATAATTCAAAATTGTTTTCATTTAGAGATATATTAAATGGAAGTTTAACACAGTAAGAAAATACTCTGCCTGTTTGCCTGTGTCAGATAACAATTACAGTTTCTACATTTTAAATTCTAGCATGAATATTAAGGTCCCTTATTGTAGTAGTGAATCAGAAGATGAATAGCCTTTTGCTGAAGTGAAATTATGTTAAAATGGACTACTACAGTACAGTGTTTAGTTCCATTAAATGTATTATTTCCTGAGAAGTGAAAAACCCACAGAGGAATCACAATCTCTTAAAAGGAAAAAAAAATATGACACAACAATCTTCATCATGCATATTTGGCTTTAAGTGGCTTTTGAAGGGAGCATCTCTAGTTGAGAAACTTCAAGTACTCATGCAGAGATGACCTGCCTGAAAAACTGGCTTCTTGATTAACTATTAACTACTTTCAATAGGACTAGATAATTAAGGACATTGATGACCATTATTAGGAGGAGGGCACTTTAATTTGTCACTTGATAGGCTCCTTTCAACAATTTATAGGTTAGTGCAACTTGCAATTGTGGAGAGACACTGAGAGAGATGGAGAGAGAGAGAGAAAGAGAACCCTTAAGTTACCTTATCAAGTGGCCAGCTAAAGAGGGCAGAGGGTCAAATAAGGGCCAAAGTGGTCACTTAAGGGTGAAATCCCAAACACCAAAGCAGTGCCAAGCCACATTGACCATCATTTGGTGATGAAGTAAAAAATATGCTAATATATTGGTGGCAATTCTTCCTTTTATGGTTTCAAGCAGTTAAGACAAGTGGCCTGCTTAACAGCTTTTCATTTGAAAAGAGATTAAACTAAATGATTTGTCAGGCCTGCTTGGCTGTTTTATGTCTTTGTTTAAAAGCTGTAGAGACTGTATTGATGACTCCCAAAGCCATCTCTTTTTTCACTCGGCATTTACTTGGTTAATAAATACATCAGCTCTAATTGCTTAATAGTTCTGTGTCCACTTGCTCTTTAGCAAGCCTAAAACAAAATAATCTTTTTGTGTTATTGCCTTCTCTGCCGACTATGCATAAAAGGTCAGGGGGGAAAAGTTTAAATTCAGCAGAAAATTTACTTAAGGACATTAATGTAAATGATACTGTGTTTAAAATGACACAGAAGAGCTGAAGGTGATTCCAGTAATGCAAAGGACGTGGTTTCTGAATATTGATAAGGACACTTATCCTTCACAGCACACTCAATTTTAGGCAGCATTGCATATTAGCATTGCACCTCAACTGGGGTAATAAGATGTAAACACTGTCCCACTCACTAAAACAAGTAAAGAGCAAGTCATTACCATATAATTAAACAAGCTCTTGACGTCTTTAGAAATATGCATGTCATGCTTTGTTATTGAAGGTTGTGGCCTACTTTTTATACATTCGTTTGAAAATAAAATGAATGGTTTCCGGATACTTCAGTTTCTGTAATGCAGAAATTGACTTCATTTTAATAATAAAAACAATAATTTCTAAAACCTTCCCAAGCATGAAAAGCCAGCTAAATAGCTGATACAAATTAAATATGGTTAAACATTTAAGACAAGATTTCATCTTTCATGCAGAATTGTATATATACAGGAAAAAACCTTACCTCAATAATGAATAGCTTCCTTTTCAATCTAAAAGCAAGGTCCTTCGTGTCTGACACATCGCAGCTCAAGCTATTAAGCCGAGGAATCTGGCGTATGTGAATCAAACCTTGTGAAAAGGAAAAGTAATAGAGGAAAAGAATTAAGAAAATGCTGATATCCAGATGCGTAAATTAATGTCTTACAGTAGAATTCAGTATATTTACACACACTCATCCTCCCCTTTTAAAACTGGAGCTTGCGACCAGGAGCAATGAAGCAAACGGTGCGATTATACTCAAGTAATCAAGCAGAATAAGATAAACAGAAATCCTTGTGCGAGGAAAACTAATTGCACTTTGGTACAGAGGTACAGATGTAAAGAGGGATCTTAATACTTGTCAAAACTACAGCCGGTTTGTGTGTGATTTTCCCTTGTATTTACAGTAAGCAAATATGGCTATCACCTTGCATGCTGCCCACGGCACCACTGAGTGATCTTTATTTTATTAAATGCACCAGTAAGCAGCCAGCAAAGCAAGGCTCATGGGTTACTGATAACCAGTGAAGCTCTAATGAAAAGTATTTTGCTTTACACCTTGAAGATGACTTTTTAAAAAGTCTTGTGGGAACTAGAGTTGTAGAATATGCTGCTGGAAAATTTTAATCATGACATAAACCCAACATAAATTATTTTCTGCATGCAAGATGCTCATTGAGCTTGCAGGAATTTTGTAACAATACTGGGCACACTGCAAGCTCTGCGTACTGTCAGATGGGTCTCAAGCTGATTTCTTTTGACAAGGATGCTGGATGGTTTCTGTGCAGCTTAATATAGTTTCTGAACAACCAAAGGGTCATTTTCCACAATAGAAAATGAGAAATATTTTACAAGACATCACAATTAAAGGTTACATTACATTTGTTTTAAATTTAATGAATAAAGATAAAAAATACTGGGCAATTCAAATGGCATTTTTATCGAGCAGTCCTTGTTTTAAAAATGAACACTCTTTTCAACTGTGAAGTAAAATCAGCTGTTTTTAGGGGAAATTAAGAAATAGTACATGTTGCTGAATACACTATTATACAAGAGACCAAAACTTAAAAAAAATTAAACATCTTTTAAACCCCTGAATGTTATAATTTGTATTTTTCTTAAATTACTGAAAGCTAGAATTATTTTTGTAGAACTTACAGCAAATGCAAACTTATTCCTTCAGACAATCTTAAACACATCAGACCTAATCTGTCTAAAGTTAGTGACAAATTCTCATTGAAACCAAGAGAAGCGATTCAGTTACTTTGGACTAAGTCTTACCGGTTTCAAGGAAACTCAGCTGTGCCCACCTTTAACTGGACTAGTGCCAATACATGGAAGTAGACTACAATTATTCCAGTGAAACTGGGTTCCACAGTTCCAAGGTAGCAATTTGTGTGTGAATAGGGTCAATATATATGCAGCTAGAACATCTACTCTTGAAGAGGCAAGCTACTATTCAGTTTAAAAACAGCTTGCATCTTTAGACTGGGAGCTAACAGAGAGGAAACTTGGAAAGAAAATGCTGGCTGAACACACAGTGCTCTTATTAGTGCATTAATTATTTCTTGGGATCACAACCAGTGCATTTCAAATTGGGGTGAGATCAATGTAAATATGATTAACCAAATGATATAAAACACGTTTCTTGGCTAATGTTTCTGTACACTTCAAATGGTAGTGGTAAATCACTGCCCCAATTCTGTCTTTTGAGGGATGCCGCTTAAGAATGTTGTTGGTGTACTTAACCAGTTATCTATCTAGTAAAAGCTGTTGACATGAAAATAATAACTAGAAATCAAACCACACCCATTGTTCAATGTTCTATTAAACATGCTTATGTTTCAAAACAAAGGAATTGTTATGCACAGTTTAATACTAACACACAGTGCTTTAGAAACTAGTGCAGGAGTAAAGTGCATATAAATGCAGCAAACAGAGAATGGCCTTCAGGAAGTGTGTGCATGCTAAAAGCAGTAAACTGTGATGCAAGGTCACAAGTTATCAATGTTTTGAAATTGTAAAAACAAATGCTATTAAATTATAAAGCTACTAATGTAAAAGTCATAATTTTTAATGTACAAGCCTTTCCACTTTTGAGCAATATACTTCTTGACAAAGGATTTTTAAGAAAGACAAATCCCTGAATGTTTTGCAGAAGTCTCAAAAAGTTACAAATTAACTAAGCAGTGGAATAATTTATAGAAAAAACGATTTGTTACTGATTAAGAAAGAACACAACATTTTAAACAAGAACACAAGCACATTGCAAAATATATGTGTTCCCTTACATAGCTTCACAACTATTAAAAAGTAACAATATTTAATCTGTAGGACTGTATTTGATTGAACCAATGCCACATGACCTATATAAGTAAAAAAAAAAAGAAGCTATTTTTTTCAATAGCTTTTTCATTTCCGATACTCACTTTGTTACTTAAGGAAATGATTTCAAGAGATTTGTTTGTTACATTAAAAGTACAGCACTAATCAAGCTGAAGCAAATAAGTTGCCACTACTCCATCCAAGCTGCGTTTTCTCATTTTATGCCGAAGAGCATTTACACATTCTTACAACATTTGCAGCAGGATTCAAATAAGCAGCTCAGTCTTTGGACTGGAGGTTTCCATGGAACTACAGTAGTATACAATAATAATAATGGTAATTTATGCACACTCAAAGCTCCGTTCTGGATTAGCTAAAACTGTTTGTCATTCAGTTTAGACTCTTAATAACTTTTAAACTCTCTGAAAGTGTGTTCCAAGAACTTGCACAAAAATCTGTACAAAAGGATCCAGACAAAAATGTTGTTAGACATTCTTGATGAAAATACATGAAAAGTTGACTGCAAGAAGTTTCTACAGCAAAACTGGTTTTCTATATAATTTAAATTGTACCATACACTTCTACTCTTCTGATTTTTAAAAACTTGCCGTAGTTAAATTCAAGAAAATTAATTGGCAATCTTTAGAAATAAAATTCTCCCTTTGTGCTGTATCATTTAGCCGTCTGTTCACCAAAATATATAACTGTTCTTCATGTTCTCTATTTAGAACTTGGCAGATCAAAACTATTGATTTCATGACAATTTCAGCTCACTGGTCAGACAATTGCCAAGCCTCCTCTGCATGTGAATTCCCCAAAGCCTGCCTGTTGAGATGTACATCTGATTGAGCCATGCCTTGGTAATACAGCTTGACAACATGCAAGGAGTTGCCATGTTTCCTTTGCAGCCTTAATGCACTTTAGTAAAAAAAATATGTCTAAATCAAGATTGGTTAGCAAGGTGAAACATTTAAGAGGCATATTCAAAAATGAAATCAAATGCTACTTTATGGCAGATATTCCAATTGCAGGGTAAACTGCTAAGTGCCCTAGAAGCACTTAGGGCACACTTTTTGCATTGCTAAGGAAAGGACGGAACTTACCATGGTAATCCTTGTATAATGGATTGGTTTCTCTCTCAGAGCCAATAAATGATTCAAGACCAACTACCGTATCTGACAAGTTTGTAACACGTTCCATAATTGCTTTATTCTGTAAAACATGGAAACAAAATGCACAACCTGTGATGAAAAAGATAATTAAGGTTCAAAGAGCAGCCCTTTATATTCTCAATGACAATTTGAAGGAAAAATAGGTCATCAATAGCTAGAAATTATTGAAAATGTGAGAAGCATTACCTCTCCTCTGCCAGAGAATACACTGTAATGTTTTCTAATGTAATTTTTATTATTAAAATTAGATTATAGTTTGAAGGAAGCGTTATGTATACATACATAATCCAATCCAATCAAAGGCCTGGTTTGCACAACACACCAAGACAAAGCTTGGCTTGGCAAGATGGCACAATTGTAAAGGGTTCTCAGAGAGAAACTCATAGCTGTTTTGCTCCTCTCACCAGTCCTTTCTGCAGCTACACCATTCTGAGCTGAGTCAAGGTTTGGCTTAAGGTGCCATGTGAACCAGGCTAAAGTTAAGCATTTTCAAGTTCTATTCATTTCTCCCCAGATGCTTTCCCCAGGGAGGTTCGGCTGGCACCTTCATTATGCACCTTTAGGCGCCAGGTGAGAATGTTCCTCTTGGCTGATTAATATCCGATATTCTTTTGTGAGAGGGGGTGGGGGGTTATTGTTTTCTCTGTTCTTGTTTTTACCCGGTATTTTATACTGTATTTTTATGCTGTGAACTAACTTGAGATCTGTAGATAAAGGGTGGCATACAAATTTAATTAATAAGCAAGCTAGCAAGCAAATGTCAGTGGGAGACTTGAACATTAACACATATTGTACAGAAAA
This sequence comes from Podarcis pityusensis, assembly GCF_964106645.2. Classification (NCBI taxonomy): domain Eukaryota; kingdom Metazoa; phylum Chordata; class Lepidosauria; order Squamata; family Lacertidae; genus Podarcis; species Podarcis pityusensis. The sequence continues at coordinate 65,126,697 of NC_138028.1, read as the reverse complement.
GAATAAGTTTTGGTAGATTAACTGGGATACACAAAAGCTTATGACTCTTATATTTAAATATTCAAATTACTGAACAGTCATTAATGAATATTAATTTCCCATTTTGTACACAATAATATCTTCATTCCTTCAGATCCACACATGCAAAAGGATACTGCTGGGTGGGACACATCTGGGATGCAGATCTTGATGCAACTATTATTTATTTATTTACAGGCCAGCCACCCCCATTTACATGGGGGTTACATTCCGAGCCACTACGTGCATCAGTAAAACTGTGTATATTTGAAACGTTGTTTAAAAACCTGCAAACACCCTTTTCCGCCCCGTACCATTCCGCCTCTTTTTGTGAAGTTTTTGGGTCACTTCTGGGGTTTACGCAATGCACATACTGAAAACGCATAAATGGGGGCAGGGTTGTATTTACTTATTCATTCATTCATTCATTCATTCATTCATTCATTCATTCAACTACCCTTCATCCATAGATCTCAGGGCAGTTCACAATACAAAAATACAAGATTAAAAAAAATACAAAATACATAATAAAAACAAGAACAGAAACAAACCTATAACCCCCTCCCCCACAACACATTTAAAAGGGTATCTGATCATAATCAGCCAAGGGCCTAGCTGAAGAGGAATGTTTTTGTTTGGTGCCTAAAGGTATATAATGAAGGCACCAGCCGAATCTCCCTGGGAAGAGCATTCCAGAAATGGGAAGCTACTCTAGAAAAGGCCTCTTCTTGTGTTGCCATCTTCCAGGCCTCTCATGGAGGAGGCACATGAAGTAGGGCCTCACATGATGGTTGCAGGGTCTGGGTAGGTTCATATGAAGAGAAGTATTGCAGTCCTTGAGGTGTTGCGGTCCTGAGGTAATCTCCTAGGGAGGGGAAGGGCTGCAGTGGGATGTGGAAGTGTCTGAATCCAGGGACCTCCTTTCATGCTGCACCACCAAGAGCAGATTCCTCAAGCTACTGTTTCTGTTGGAGGTTAACAAGGACAGAAACCTGAGGACTCTGCTGCTTTTGAGCTCAAAGCTCTACTGGCTTACAATTCTCAGATTAATATGCAGATTGAAATGTTCTGCTTTGGGGGGGGGGTGCCCAATAGGTTTTTATGATATATTTCAACTATGAGGGTTCACTCTCCCCCTCTGTTTACAGGTAGAACGTTCAAGTGGTTAAAAAAAATCTGTTTTCTGGCTCCTGTTATTAATGTTCCAAAAGGGAATGCTAATATATATAATAATATGCTTCTAGGGGCATAATGATGTCCCATCTCTCCAAAGGATGACCTCAAAAGTATATTTAAAGATAAAATTGCCCTTCATCTGAGGATCACTGGGTGGTTTACAATATGAAAACACAGAAATACATACCATAGTAACAGAAATAAATACTGTCCTCCTCGCAGCTTAGAAGGCTGTAGATTGTTTAATTAGCCAAAGGCATGGAAGAAGAGGAATGTTTTTACCTGGTGACTAAATATATGCAACAAAGGTGCCAGGCGAGCCTCCCTAAGAGAACATTCCACAAGTGGGGAGCCGCCACAGAAAAGGCCCTTTCTCATATGCCACCCTCCAGACCTCTTGTGGAGGAGGAACACAAAGAAGGGTCTCAGATGATGATCACACGAGAACGGGCCTTTTCTGTGGTGGCTCCACACTTGTGGAATGCTCTCTTAGTTAGGTCTGCATTGGTTTGTATGGGGAGAGGCGTTTCTTGAGGTACTGTGGTCCTGAGCTGTTTAAGGCTTTATAGGTCAAAGGGCTCAGAAACTAATTGGCAGCCATTGCAAGTCAGGCCAGGATTTGCATTATATACTCAATTTTTTCTTGTCCCAGTGAGCAATCTGGCCGCTGAATTCTGCACTGAATAAAATAGAATATTAAGATACCCTCCATAAATTTATCCAGCTCAAGTCTTGGACAGTTCCTTGTTCCTAGGACATTCCAAAAAGGCTTTCCTATAACTTGGCAGTGCTAACAGAAGCTACTCTTTTCCAATCTTAATATGTAGCCATTTGCTCTTGTAAGACCAACAGTCAAATCCTCTATTGCAGCCCCCCCCCCCCGGTTAAGGTATTTTCAGAATGCAGTTGATAACCATAGAGGCCTCATTTTCTAAACTTAACAGTCTGTTTTTAAAAACAACTCCCCCTCTCTTTACGAGGTACTTTCTCCATTGCAACAACCACCTGAGTCCCTGTTCTCGATAGTTACTAACTGAGCTCATTCTTCCTGAATAAGGACTGAAAAAGGCCTTTCTATCCTGGTAAGAAATACAGTGGTACCTTGGGTTACAGACACTTCAGGTTACAGACTCCGCTAGCCTGGAAGTAGTACCTCAGGTTAAGAACTTTACCTCAGGATGAGAACAGAAGTCGTGCACCGGTGGCAGTGGGAGACCCCATTAACTAAAGTGGTACCTCAGGTTAAGAACGGTTGCAGGTTAAGAATGGACCTCCAGGATGAATTAAGTTCGTAACCAGAGGTACCACTGTACATGAAATAATCTGCATTTGAGTAGCTTATACTTATGCTGTGATCAACTGATCAGAATAAAACTTGCTTTTCTCTCATTTCCAGTGACTGAGACATTGAGAATGATACAATACATACCCTCAAATAAAGAACCAGATGTTTTTGAACTATACTAGTTAGGAAGCTGATATTAAACAACAGTTTATTTGTTCAGATGCAATGAGAAACTGGTTTAAACTAGCCAGGATAGGAATAGCAAAACTGGTATGCAAGGAGGGGAGGGATGACACTTGTTTGTAGCTTAATAAACTATGATTTGTTAATCAGGCCAGTATTACTACATCCAAACTAACCCTACATGTAATGATACTAAACACTGATATCTACTAAAATCCAAACAAACTATTATTATTATTCTTTATTAGTAAATTTTTATATATTCTTTATTGTTAATTATTGTTGTTGTTATTGTTATTATTAAACTAGACCCAACCAGACTATCAGATGCATTTGACTTTGAAAGGCGCAGAGGTGCTTGGCTGTAGACAGAGCTCTGAGTTCTGAAATTCTGCGAGCTGAAATGATGGCCACTACAAATGAGACCTTGAAGGAGACCTCCCCTTGTGGTTCAAAGGGAGGCTTGTAGATGTTCCTGGATGGGAATCTGTGGCTGGTCAGGGAACACTTTAGAGCTGCCTCTCTAAGGAATCATTTCAAGAGTGGATGGGATGAGAGGGGGGCAGTGGATGGTTATGGCAGGATAGAAGAGAGAGCCACTGCTTGCCATTTGAGGGTATTTGAGTGAGGGCCTTTGTCAAGGCCATCCTGGAGAAAGGAAAGGATAGTGGAAAACTTCCACTTTCTTGGAGAAGTGTATTGTGGTTGCACACCAGAGCTGAAAGGTTTCCCAGGCGGATTGGTACTAGTGGATGGTGGAGGGCCTCCTGGAGTGTAGGAGTGTAGCAAAGACATCTGTAGGTAAGTCCAGCTTGGTAAAGAGTCATCGTTCAAACTCCACGCAGTCAGCTGGAGCCAGTTGGGCTCCAGATAAAGAACTGGGTCCTGAGACAGGAGATTTGTGAGGTAAGTACCACAGAGGGGAGACTGCCAGGTGGAGTATTTGAGGGAACCAATAACAACAAGACCAGAATGCAGAATGGTGTGATAAGGAGCTCTTCTCTGATCTTCTGGAGGACCCTCAGAATAATGGGAAGTGGAGGGAAGAAAAGACCTGGTGGCCATGGGAAAAGCGGGGCAATCTGGTAAAGAACCGTGGGAGCTGATGATTCTAGTCTGAAGCAAACATGGCATTGGCTGAACTTTGACAGAAGCTGATGGAAAATTGCCGAATGGAGTTGTCATTTTGCTTGGTCCATTTTCCTGCAGTCTTGGCCAGTCTCCTTGCATGTTCAGGAGACTGGAGATGTATTTGGCTGCGGCTGACTGGATGTTGTGTTCTGTCCAGCTGAGGAAGAGACATACTTCTGCCTGAGGCTCCCAAAATTGGGTGCCTCCTTGTCTGTTGATGCTGGATTTCACTATGATGGAATCTGTGATGGATTAGGACGTTGGTGAGTTTGACAGACAAAGAGTTTCCATTTTGAATTTCCTGTAGGTTACCTATTGGTTCAGAAATTTTAGGTCCAGGATGGCTCTCCAAGAGACGTCATCTTTTTGGGGTACCACAAAGGAGATTGAATAGATGCCGAAGAAGCATTTCTCTGTAGAGACTGGTTCTAGTGTACTTATATCTGCCCTTTCACTTGAAGAAAGAGCTACAAGGCAGCTAATGTAGTATTGGATTCTGCAAACTGTGAATGGGAGGAAGCTGGTAGAAGAAAATTTTTCTAGCCAGCTTTGGCTAGACTTCTCCTAAAAGCTAAGCATGTGTGTTGCTTCCTTGCCTATCTTCTCCAGTGGGAGAAGAGAATGAGTGTTGGAGGTTGGGGGAGAGACAAAGTAAGTTTGTGTTTGTGGTCCAGTAAAGGGGAGAAAGTAGTGGGTTTTCCAGCGAGTAAAACTTAGCCAGAGTCTCTCCTGAGTCAGATTTCCACAATCTGGAAGTAGTCACACTGAAGCTTTTTTTTTTTTTTTTTTTTTTAACTGCAGAGCATAGTGAATCTATGCCTCTCCAGATAATGCCAAACTAACTCTTAATATCCATGATTACTGGCTATTACAGGCTGGGGCTGATGGGAGTTGGAGTCCAACAGCTTCTAGAAGGCAACAAATTCCCAAACACTGCTCTAGCACTGACATACCCCAGACAAAGGTAATACAAGGTTTCCTTAGTCCTCTATGTATCATAGTATCAAACCATTTAGGCCTTAGATAATCAGTATCAGTAAATGCGTCTGGGTACAGACTGGTAGCCAGTACAATTTTAACAATAAAGGCAGGGTCTCATGTTCCAGGAAAATGAGCCCATTCAGAACATGAGCAGCGGTATTTTCTGAGAGGTATTCAAGCATAGTTCCACAAAGAATAATACAAACTTGTATCTAAACTAAAAAAAAATCCCAAATGCTGCAACCTTTTCTTACAGGAGTTGCTCCACCACTTCAATCATTTTGGTTGCTCTTTCATGAACCTTTTCCAACTCGACAATATCCTTTTTGAAGTGAGGTGACCAGAACTGTACAAAGTATTCCAAATGCAGTTGCATCATAGATTACCAGCAACAACAGGCAACATAACAGATATACAAAGACAGGGATAACATCCCGATGCTCAGTTTCGTCCCCATGTCTAATCTGGCAACACTACCGCAGAACCAAATGTCACTCACAGTATCTGGTGTTCATTCACTTGATCAGCTTTTGCCTGGGCGATATATCGCCGAGGACTTCACTCAGCGGTACTGTATATTGCTGGTGAAAATGCCACCACTTTTGAGTCCCTCTGCTGGTCGTGGCCGCTAGGGTTCCTTCTTCCAGCGGCACTGCTAGCAGAGGGACTCAGGAGCAGCGGCAGTTTCACCAGCAATATATCAATGAGTGAAACTGCCATTGCACTCCGCCCTCATACAATGAAGACGGAGAAACAAGCTGTATCAGCAAGGCGCCAATACACCTTGTTCCTCCCTCTGCATCTTTAAACTGCTCGGATGAGGAGTGTGCAGCCGCCCTTACCACAGCCCAGCAGTTAAATGAGCCCCCAGCCTGGTGCTGGCTCCTGTGAGCTGGTGTGCCGGAGGGGGGGGGGCTCCCTGAAACTGCTCAGCTGAGGAGAGTGTGGTTGGAGCTCCCCACTTTGAGCAGTTAAAGGAGCCCTGATGCTCTGCCCGCTCTTGTGTGAGCAGCAGGAGCACTGGGGCTGTCTCAGCTGGAGAGCAGGAATCCTCCCGCTCCCCAGCTGAGCTGCGCAAACAAGCTGTGTTGTCCCAGTGCCTGGGTGAAACCGCCTCAGTTCCTGACGTGAGAGCTGGGGCAGTTTCCCCTAGGGCCTCACGGGCAGAGGCCAATGCAGCTTGTTTTTTCAACATTGCAGTATATTGCCAAACCGCAATGTTTGGCTGGCGATACACCGTGATGTTGAAAAGCTGGTATCACCCAACCCTAGCTTCCAACATGATGCAGGCCACTATCTGCATTCTACAGAGGACAACCAGGTCAGTCTACTGGCATCAGAAATGGCAATATCCAAAAACCAGTGGGACCTTATTTCTGTAACTGATCTTAAAAAGGTCATCCTCGAACAAAGGAATTTCAAAGAAAGACTGCAACATGAAACTGCTGAATTGCAAATCATAAAGACTGAACTGAGACAAAGTTTTTTTTAAAAAAAAATGTACCGCATGTGCCAATGCCAGGATATCTGTGTTATCAACGGTAACTGTTTATTGTGAATAGTTACTGTTAACAATATATTTATCTCTGTTCATACCGTCTGCATTTCATTTCTTTTTGACTTCACTGGTTACACTCCTCCCCCAACACATAATAACCCTTAATGTATCTGATGAAGAGGGCAATAGTTCTGAATTGTAATTTGGTCCAGGTACAACTTGATCTATGGAGGCAATAATAGATTAAGAAAAACAGCAAGCACACTAACTTTTGGAGTAAAACTACTAATAAATGCAACATACTACACAGTCAGGGTTACAAAACACAGTAACAGGATAGAATAAGCCGTTTTGTCATCTTAAAGATACAGAAAATTGCACATAATAATCATGTCATTTGCCTGAGGCCATGTAAGCAAAATGTAGGACAAAAATTTGGGTTCTCTATTCCATGTGTGCCGTCTTCTTAAATTATATGTAGGTCATATGATTTAAATATTGTGCATACACCTCAGTATTTGACTAGGCCAAGGAAGGGGAACCTTTAGGTTTAGTAGGGATGGGGGGATTTTTGGGAAAAGTCAGTCCAATACAAAAAGGAATGGGTTCTACTTTAACCAAAAATGGAATCAGATTGCTACTACTTAGCTATGAAAATTTATATTCCAATATGAACAAAAGTTCATCCAATCAGTGTTATTGCTTCCAGCATTGTCTGCAACATATTTTTTTTTACATATATAATAAAGAAGGATGGATATGAGAATCCTACTGGTTTCAAGAGAACTCTCTTCCAAGAAAACATCCTTAGCACTGATATTTAATTTATACTACAGACAAGACACTTGAGTAAGAGAAGGTTGGATACCTGTGTCAGTTGTCTGAAAAATGTAGCATATTTTGAACAGGTTTTTTCTGTAGTCAAGGTAGAATAGAAATACTGCTTTACTAGTTATAATTTTAATTTTTTATGCATTTCAAAGACAGAAATAATATTAGAGGCAGAATGACTTTGGGAAATCTGAATTCTTGTTAGAAACCAAGTACCTCTTTCTGATTCAGTTTAAATATAAGAAATGTGCTGCATTTGAAATAGCTATATATCTCTGCTGCTTCCTCAAAGGAGGGAATTAAGTAATTCATAGAGGACCAAACAGCGACTTGCCTACATATGCAATCACCAACAAGCAAATATCAAGCAGAGCATCCATCTGATGTTTGTAATCAAATGGTAGGTTAAAGATACTGAATTTTACAATCAGTTTACACTAATCCCTTATTGAGTATAAAATTATAGCCTGTCATCAGGAACAGGCTGCCAAAGCTAGGTCCAGATGGGAGACTGGCTGGGAAAAAGATGAAATAGGTGGGGAAATGATGGGAATCTGACAGAAGACATGACTGCTCCCTCTGCTGGCAAGGCCCTCATCTGCTTTAATTTTTAACTAATGACTAGTTTTTCTTTAAATATTAATGATGCAGCCAATAAATAATGCAAAGTGTTCCTTCTTCGGTCTGTTGCTGTGTGTTTTCACATTTCTGAACTCATGATGCCCTATTTTACGAAAATAATTTTTAAGAAAAGAGAAGGCTGAAGGATTTATCAGCTAGCTTTTCCTGTTTAAAATTGCACAATTAAACAGCACCTTTTTAAAAATGTGAACTTTGATACGTACTGTTTATGTTTCAGAAATTAAAAGTAAATATAATGAATGAGACACAACATATACTTTAAAGTACATGTGGTACAGACATTTCTAAATCTCATGCCATGCAAACACAGCTCATGGGGGAGGAGTAGGGAGAATGGATTTTGAAGAGCTTCTAACAGAAAGACTCTGGAAAAATTTGATCTGCAATGTAAGTTAATAAGCTGAAGTAAGACCATTTTATAAACATCAATCGAAGGATTTTGGACTCCAACCAGAAACTCCCAGAACAGGAGGGATCAGTTTTTTTCACCCACTGTTCTCATCTGAATCCTGGCTGAAAAGCTACTCCAGCTCCCAGCTTTCCAGAAGGCTCCATCCCAGGAATCCTCGTCTGCCATTTGGTTTGCTGATTTTAATCTCTCAGGACTTTCTTACAGTGGCTCCACTATGCTGAACTGGCACTAGCTTCAAGAAGTGAGTTATTATTAAACTTGTAGGTCAATTGTGGCACTAACAACTCTTTGGAAGCTTTCAGCCACAGTGTACAATTTGCTGGAGTAATTAAATATTAATTCTAAGTGTTACATTTTGTGGCTAAGAGCTTTTATTTTCCATCATCAGTCTGGAACAGAAAGAGGTTAGAAGGCTAATTTAATCTCCCTCCCTCCCCCTAGCATTAAAGCTTAACTACACAGGGCACAAAAACATCATTAAAGATGCAACATTCCTTTATATCATAATTATCATGTAATTAATAGAACAGACCTAAAAGATAGAGATAAGCAGGTAGGTGTTAAGAAAATAAGGCAATAGTCTGTACTTTATAAAAGTATTTTGCAGAAATTTGACTATACATTAAATGTTAAAATCATGTTTATTTGTTCTATTTGGAAAAAGCTGCATTTGAGCAGCAAACACTCTTAGTGGTTTTCAAAAGTGCATCACCTTATTTATAAATAACACAAAATATTCAAGAAATATAAACATTACCAAACTTTCATTTTCCAAATACAGATAATCAAATCCTAATTATTCTTACTAGACGCTTTCCTTTTCTCAGAACTGTCTAAATAAGCTCTATGCATGAGCTCCCTGCCTTCTGCCTTTGTAACAGTTGTGTCCATACTTGGATGCTAGACATTATATTAACTATCTAGCTCAGCAGCCAAAATACTCCATATGCCTAAACAGATGAGTACTCACCATACTGTGAGAACATCTAACAATCTCAATCAATGCTGCAGTTTTCATTCTGAAATCTTGACTCTCAGTTAAACAAGACCAAGTTATTTTATAGAACCCTACAATTTATTTCAGATTAGACAAACACATTTGTTCTGTAACTTGGTTTTGTTGTTGCTAATCTCAGAATCACACAACTGAAGTGTACCCAGTGAATCATATACTTCAATCTACATTTTTTTAAAGAGACTATATAGCTCTAAGGCTGTCCTTCAAAAATATGTTTTCTTGAAAGACCCTAGGAAAGAAGACTGCAATCTTCTTGAGACAATTTAGACTGCAATTCTGAAAGTAAGTCCCACTGAATTCAATACTCAATACTTTTGAGTAGACACGTTTAGGATTACACTGTTAATCTACTGCTGAATGTCAAAGTTAATTTTAAAAAGTATTTCAGAACTGTCAAAATGCCCCCACCACCCTCAGTCTTATTACCAAGATCAGATAGTAATACAGTGGGGAGGGGGATCAAAATGAAGTACAAGGAATCTTCCATAGGTGACAGAATTTGTGGAACGTGCCATCCACCCAATTTTGGGTGATTTTTCTTTCATCCAGCAGCTCCTATGCCTCATCTTAAGCTACTGTCAAAGATTTCCCCCACCCTGAGGAGAGGTTTTTACAGGGTAGATGGTACAAGGAACTGCAGTAGATTTGGGGCAGGGAATTCCCTTGTGTGAAGCTTCCTTCTGCTCAAAAATCCAATGCTATTTTTGTTGCTTAGTATAGTTTATCTTCTTAAATGTGTGAAATTTTACAAATAAGTTAATGATTTATTACAGCTTCCACTAAGGAACTCAGATAAACATTGTTTTAGTTTCATAAAACTCTTCCTGTGGACTGGCGCAGAGGTAATAGTTGGGAGGAATATGGTAACTGCAGCTATGAAACTGGGAGATGGCAAAATGTTTTATACCCTCTAGCTTCTCTCCTCTCTAGAGTGAATCTCGGTTGGTCCTGAGTACTGTTAACTGTTGTCAAGGAAAACTAGGGATCCCTTTAACCAAGATGGGAAATCAGCTTTGAAGTCTGATTTCAAAACCGTGTTAAGAAAGAAACCACATCAGCCTAACAATGATTCATGCCAGTACAGATGTAATACTTAATCATACTCACAGGCGACTAAGGAAGAGGGGGTGAAACCTGCTTGTGAAAGCGCTGTGGAGAGGGACTTTGTGATCTGGCAGCACACACCCAATCTCTTAACCATGGTTAGGAGATGCTCATTGTTACACCTGCTAAAGATGATTAGGTCGAGGGTATGTGACTTGTCCAGGACAAGTTACTTTTTTGCACATGGTTGAAATATTGATAATATTATTTTTTTAGGCAAAAAATGGTTTACAACATAATTACTATCAACCTGGCAAACCTGATCCCACAATTCTATGACCTTCTATAACTCCATGTGCAGTCGTCAAAATGTTCTCTTTTATTTACATTTAGAAAATAAAGTAGCACAAATCTAGTCTTAGTACCATGAAAACTAAGTTCTATATTTTTCCTCTAGAAGAGCACCAAACACATTTTTCTGTTGTGGTACAGAGACTACAAGATGGGAAATCTTGGGAAATCTTAAATAAATTCAATTTTTAAAAATAGAGAGAATAAAAAATATTAGTTCTATATGGTATTCTTTACCTCCAAGAATAAAAATGCTTAAAGAATAAAACATCAGCACAGAAAAATATATAAGCACATAGCCTGCTCTATTTGATAATCAAAACATAAGTTCTAAAATATTCTAATTGATTTGAAAGAGACTTTAGAGGCAATAATACCCAGCATGAACACAAAAGTCTATAGATGTGAAGAGGTTTGTTTCTGGTTTTCTTTCTACTGAGAAACATAATGTAACATGTACTCACTTCAGTGAATTCAAAGAAGCAAGATATAAATAATTCACCATCTACATTTTTAAACATATCATATGAAATAATGAAAACACCACACTAAACAGTACCTCACTGAATCCTTGAGGAATATAACAAGGCTTATTCCTACTGACTTTTCGTTTATCAGTTTCCCTTGGTATATGCTGAGTAATAATTCTATCCACTTATGAAACAGGTTCACTTTAACTAGTTGGATCCTACAACAAAACTAAACAAATTAGCAATTTGTACTGTTTGTTGCAGGACTAAATAGTATAGTTTCTCCCCCAAGCATATATAGTTCCAATCACTATTTACTACCCTGCAGAAAAGCAAATTGTAACTGCTCATGCACCATGGGGCTTTCCTGCCCCCAACTTGCAACTGCCTGTGCTCCTTAAAAAGCTACTTTTGAGAGAGTTGGAATATGACAATACAGAAGGGAAATTGGAGATATCTGGGGAGAGACAGCTTGCACAGGCAGAACTCTGCTTGTTTTTCTCCAATTACTCCTTCCACTGCAGAACCCAGGGCCACATCCCAGGTCTTTCTCAAGAGCTTTCTCAACCCTCAGGAGAGGCTTTTGAGGGCTGTGGCATAAGTGAGTTCCATTCATCCAATCTTTAGATCCAAGCCTATACATCTTCCCTTTGTAGAGTTTGATGTTATTCTACTGCAAGACACAGATGATAAAGATATTCAAACACAAATAGCAACAAAATGCTCAGGGACCTTACAGATGTCTATCACTCTGACTAGACCTTTTAGACTGTTCAGTGATCACAGCAAATAGAAGCACTATAAAGGGTCATCTTCCAATTCACATTCCTGGAGAATATATTGTATTATTGGCCTCTATGGTGGTAAGTTTTGATTCAGCTCGCAATAAAGCAATTTAGGAAACCAATTTTGTAGTTTCCCCAGTCTTTAACAACCCAATTTTTCTGACAGTTCCTGCCCAATGCAATAAACTCCCATGGAAACTACACAGAATATAAATGATTATTTAATCTAAAGGCTATAGGAGAAAAGTTATTGTGTTAATTTAATAAATAATAACTATATTTTTGTTACATTTGCTAAACAATTGTGTGCATTATATACACCTTGAGTGGTTTTACTCTTAAACATGCTTTAAAAAAAGGAGACGTTTTATTGTTTTAATTTTTTTTTGTAAGCTGCCTTGTAAGGAGTGCTCTTGAAAACCAAGATATAAATACATTAAATAAATAAGCTAATTCTACTGGAAATATTGAATAAATAGACATATAGAACTGCACATGAATCTCTTTTATGCAAAGGTGAAACAAGGAAAACTTTTGTATTTTAGACAAAGATCTTTCCCTTACGTTTTTTTAATCCACTCACAAATCCCAGCAACAGAGTTGTGAGAAGCTCAGTAGTGAGAATGTGAGCAGCTGCTGTTATTAGAACTAAAAAGTCTGTCTAGTGCTTGAGACTGAGAGACCACATGTTCGGCTGTCCTCTCATCTTGCCATCCTCACCAATTAACTATTAACATGGAGGGCTGGACACATGCTCTTGGGGGCTCTTTAACAGGCTTCTTGGAGACTGGAACAACTACACAGCAGGGCTCTGGGAACTGAGTAATGTGGGATATAGGAAAACCTCAGCCGCTTTGCTCCTCCTGATGACAGTTTGCTCTACAGTTTAAGAATTCTGTTAAGTTACTGCTTAATGGAAAGAGGATGCTTGAGGTTTAACCATTGCTAGCTACATTTAATGTTACTACTGTGGCAAATGCATCAAATTAATACAACATATTTCTTCACTAAGTCTAGTCAAAGGTGACACATAGGGTTTTAATGTTAAATCTGCAAAATGCTGGGGAAAGTGTGTGTGTACGTGGAGGGGAAACCAAATATTTAAGTAGGAGAATAAATCAGCTGCTAGCAATTGGAAATGCAGCATTTTTTGCTATTATAAAGTTATTTTACTTAAGTTAATAATGCATGAACTCTTTAATATTTGTCCATACCAATATTAAAGTTCTATTACTTAGATTATGAATGTGTGTAGTTTTCATATTTGTTAATACAGTGTTACCTCAGGTTAAGTACTTAATTCATTCCGGAGGTCCGTACTTAACCTGAAACTGTTCTTAACCTGAAGCACCACTTTAGCTAATGGGGCCTCCCTCTGCCGCTGCGCCGCTGGAGCACGATTTCTGTTCTCATCCTGAAGCAAAGTTCTTAACGTGAAGCACTATTTCTGGGTTAGCAGAGTCTGTAACCTGAAGCATATGTAACACGAGGTACCACTGTACCAATATTAAAATTTGCAACTGAAAACCGTGGGCTTCAACTAATTGAATGTGGGAACATAGTCTATAGAGCCTCGTTTTTCCCATCCTCTGCCAGCTCAAGGACTCAGGTGCACCACAAGCAGAGCCAAGGGGCCACTGCAGGGAAGGGAGTTTTCTGTGCACATCCAATCTCTACATCTTGCCCCTTACAACATGTAAATTACTTATGCTCACTTCAGGAGTAACTTGAATGATGCAGAAATAGGGATTCAACAGGAATGGAGGAGTCATGCATGGACCTCCAATTCCTTGCAGTGCTGCCTTCCAGACCACTTTTATGTGCTCATTATTAGCAGGGGAGAAGGAAAACAAGGCTGAATTAGTTCCTTATGGGATTCCTATGTACACATGCTGCTCCTGTTCTCAACTGAATCAAGTCCTATAAGTACAAAACTTGAATATTCATCCTTAGCCAACCCAAAATGTATTTGTTTTAGGTAGAATGGCTGTTACAATGTATGCTACGTATCTCTTAACTATCCATTACAAGGAGACCAAATCTGCAACAGAACTAATTGTTCTGATTTTGGGGCAATGCAATACAAAAAGCGCTCAAGGGCTCTGAAGTCATACTGGTGTGATATACACTTCAAAAATAAATAAAAATATTCTGTCTAGGGCTATTAAAAATCCACTAGCAAGATCAGTTAGGAAACAGTCAGAAACATGTTATGTGAATGGATACCTCAGGATTAAATTCCTTCTCTCCATCTGTAATGCCCTGCACAGTTTAAATGCAACTAGGTCAAAGCCCTCTTTAACTTTAAACCTAAAATATCCAAGGTTGTTTCCCTTATCTCTATGTAACTAATTTTATCAAATAAAGTATTAGACTGGCCTTGAAATATTTTTCTTTATTAAACCATATAGGCTGCTTATCACTATTTCAGAAATTAAAAGTGCTAATATACTGTTAGTATTTGCTCCAATAGTTCCCAAATTCAGAAATCAAGCATAAAATTTGTATTTCCTTGTCTACTGTGCTTCACACATAATACTATGCTAAATCATGGTTTAGTATGGACAAGCTTACATGTAAGCACTCTTTGCTCCTCCTCAATTGTTTTATTGCTGCACTGAGCTAAACAGTGGTTTGGCTTAGTGTGTCATATGAACATGGGCTTGTGGTTTAGCTCTCTCCAGAAACATCATAAGCTGAACCAAGGATTGTCCTATGGTTTACAGCTTGTGGTTTGTCTGGAGAACAGCCATACAGTGGTATCTCGGGTTAAGAACTTAATTCGTTCCGGAGGTCCATTATTAACCTGAAACTGTTCTTAACCTGAGGTACCACTTTAGCTAATGGGGCCTTCTGCTGCCGCCACGCGATTCCTGTTCTCATCCTGAGGAAAAGTTATTAACCCGAGGTACTATTTCTGGGTTAGCAGAGTCTGTAACCTGAAGCGACTCTAACCTGAAGCGTCTGTAACCCGAGGTACCACTGTATCATGAGCCCATATTCCAATGACATGCTAAGCAAAACCACTGCTTAGTTCAGTGCAGTATAGCAGGAATTAGTGGGGAGGTGGAAAAGCATGTTTGCTTGTTCTCACAAAGTCATGTTTTGGCTTCGTGTTACATGCAAATGAGGGCACTATATTTGCTCTCCCTTCATCTTTTGTGACCATTCCAGTGCTCTATTAATTCTTCAAACTAATATCTAATCAATGTGAGATTCACCCAGCATCTTCAGGATCCTTGAACATATGTCATCATGCTGTACTGTTTTAATTTAATTTAACTTGCACATTCTCCTTTTCTATTCTAACCTCTGGCCATACACATGGGAATGAGCTTGCAATAGTTTGTTAAGTGTAACTTTCCCTTCAATAATGACTAGCTCCTTAACACCCCATTTCCCCATTTACCACACTTTCTCATAAGACTATGATGGCCTAGAACAACTTTAAATTACATAGTTAAATTGAGTTATATTAAATAAAATAATGATAATAATTTAACACTATATTTGCTACTGAAAAAATACAGCTAATATAAGGTGGACTTTAGCAATTCAATAGCACCACTTTGGCATATTCTGATCATTAAGTATCCATTTAAGTGATTGTAAAAAAAAAAAAAGCAGCATAGAAGTCTTCTAAATAATTTAAAATAACTTGACTGTGCTTTTCTTTATGTATCCACCAAAATTAAGTTGCACTTAGAATAAGCCTACCTGGATCAGATGAGCTGGAATAGTAATAATGCAGGCAGACAAAGATGTTCTAAGGAGACCACGGAGAGCATACATAAATTTTGTGAGACTATGAATATTTTGTGGATTTTCAGTAATACAAATGTCATCACCCCATAGTACTGAACCAATGCTCTGAATTCCAATCCTCAAAATGTTTCTTTGCTTCTTCTGTCAAATATAAAAAAGGTAACATATTCAGTAACATTTGAAATACTGAAAGGAAAGAAATGAACTCTAGAATATCCTTGTTGGGATCAGGGAGCAGGGGGATGAGGTGGAAATGAGAGAAAGGAATAGGTGGGTTTATAGGGAAATCCAAGAGCAAAATGCACTGCCACTCACAGGCTTTCCCCCTAAGCTGTCCCACAACTCCCCCTGTGCTAAAATCTGAGGATGCCTCAGAAAGCTTCTGTATGATTGTTAAAGTCTCTCATTTCTTTTGAGAGGGTTTTTCAGTCTAGGGAACAGAATGAGCAAGGTGTATTGAGTGAGACCATCACTTGATTGAGGTGGTGCTCAGCTTCAAGCTTGTCTGGATGAATGTGGTTATGTAGACTCATTTCAAGCTGGTTTCCAGCATTGATTAAGCATTGAAACAACCTTGGTCACCCTGATGGATTACGTTGTTGGTTCTCCTTAATTTCTCTGCAGATTTTGAAAGCACTGACTGCAACGTCTTCCTGGAATGGTTTTATGGGTTAAGAGCATTAGAATATGGTGGTTTCACTCTTATTGACAGAAAGGAAAGTAGAATTGGAAACTTATGCTCAGCCTTTGGCATTTGGGGGGCAGGATTCTGTAGGATTTCATCCGGTCTGGATTTTTTTAAAAAACAACAACTCTATGGAGCTGCCATCCAGGGATCTGGAGCACAATGTAATCAGTATGGGCATAATACACAGCTCTACCATCTGAATCAGGAGAGGGTGTACAAGTGTTGGGGCAGTGTCTGGAAGGAGTAACAGAATAGAAGAGGGCCAAAAATCTGAGTCTGAATCCCAGTAAGACAGAAGTACTGTGGCTGAGCAATTCCATGATTCAGGGTTTCAGAAGTTAGATTGTTTGGGATAAATCTGCACACCCTCAGAAAGAGAAGGGTCACTGCTTAGGGGGAGGGAGGAGGTGCTCTTAGAGCCACTGTCACTTCAAGTTCAGGTAGCTTCAGTGAAAAGGAGTGTCTAAGCCCAGTGCTTCCTGGATTGGAAGGGCCTAGCTACAAGCTGCACATGCTTTGGTAAGCTGTCATTAAGACTAGTTCAATGCACTCTACATGGGACTGCCATGAAGAACATCTGGAAGCTGGTGCAGAATGCAGCAGCCTGGTTACTAATTGGCACTGCAAAGTGGATCATTTATCACCAATCCTTAACGTTTTGTACTGGCTGCCTGTTTGCTACTGAACCCAAATTAAGGCACTGACTCTGGTGCATAAAGCCTCTCATTACCTGCAACCAATATGATTGTTTAGCTGGGTCAACTCCCCTATGAGGAAAGGTTACATTTTGGGCTTTTTAGTTTCTATAGAAAGGCAAATGGGGGTGTGGTAAGGACATGATTGATATAGGCATATAAAATTAAGCATGGTGTGAAGAAAGTGGATAGAGAGAATCTTCTCTTCTCATAATACTGAAAAATGAGGTTATCCACTAAAGATGAATGTTCGAAGAGCTCTTCGAACAGATTAAGAGCCTGCAGCAACTCAGCATCCTAGACAGATGCTTAGTTGAATCCAGAAAGAGATCCTTTTCAATGGTTGCAACCAGGCTCTTGAAGAGCCTTGTCTTGCCCTCTCTTCAATGGCCTTCAACTTGGTGGTTAAAAATCTCCTTTTCAGGAAAGCTTTTGGGCCATGAGGGGCCACCTTCGCATGGAATTTTTAATATTCGTCTGTCTTTTTTATACACACAAACACCACTTCTGATGTTTTAATGTTTTTCTGCTGCTTTTAGTGTTCTACTGTTACAATTCTTAATATAATTTTCATTTATTGTTGTTAGCCCTCTTGAGCACAACTTAAAAAAGGCGGGATTTAAATGTTTTAATTAATGAAACAGAATTGTTACTAGAAACGAAGTGTTTGGCTCCTCTTGCTGTGGTGTTGTTGTTTTTTTAAAAAAGAAGAAAACAATTCTTCATGTCTTAGAAATGGCTTTATCCACTTGTGAGTTCTGGGTTATTAAAAAAGCATTGGGGACATACCTTAGTGCTATTTTTATCCCTCACCCAGTGTCTACACATTTTTTATTATTAAACTCTTTTCCAGTAGCAGGTTATTTGCTGTCTGCTCCCAGGGTTTTCATGTCACTTTGGTGCTGTTGCTTCCGATATTCTACAATTTCCTTCTTCCAAAGGACCTGTCATCATGTTGGAGGAGCAGCTCAACAAACTGTACTAGGGGAACTGTTATGACATGCCTGTTGCTATGGTAACCAAAGCAGAGGTGCCTGTCAGGGACCAATTTACTTCTCCAGAAGGACACTGCTAACTACTAAAGGGAAAACATACTTGCACATTATGCTCAGTGCAGACTGAAAACTAAAACAACCAGGAGAATTCTGCTTGATAAACATTAATAAAAATTACGCTAGAATGCAGAAGCATTAAATAGAATCCATATTTAAAGAGACAAGTTAACCAGAGAATAAACTCCCAAGTGTAGTGCATTAGTGCTTTGATTTTGGACAGAATAAAATAACAGAATTAACTCTGCAGATAACTTTATGGTACTTGCTAGAATAAACTTTAATACATTTTGTAGGTAGTGGTGGATATTAAACAATCATAAATTAAATAATATCCTAAACCTTATATTCTGGTAATTGATATATTCTATGTAGAAGAATGCATATATAAAACAACAATCTGTTTTCTTTTGAAAATTAAGACTACATAAAAAGATGCCTGAAGATAAGCTGTGCAGGATGTACAGAAATTCAGAGGGCCTTTCAAGCAGCATTCAATCTAGTATGAGGGGCTTTTGCAGCAGGAAGTAAAAGCTAGTTCCCTACCACACCTTCCCATGACTGCATTAGCACTTTATGCATTTGCACATGCCTCTGATCTTGGCCTCTGGATCAGAAGTTTTGTTTTGGTCTATAATATTTAGTGGATGATATAGAGAGTTCCCAGCCCTCCCATGAATGCAGATTTTCATGCACGGGAGGGATCCTTGCAGCAGAAAATATCTCCCATATGGAGCAGTGTACATGAGAGACCGTGGCAAAGGCATGGTGTAAGACTCAGATTTTGTTTTTTAACAATAAGACAAAAAAATTCTTTAAAAACAGACCTTATGCTACAGTAATCACATGTAACTTACCACCAGTGGTGTAATATTTCATTAATATTTGGTAGTTGTATAGAAAATGCATTTATTAATGGATTATTACTGCATTTGCCAAAGCTACTCACATTTGTCAAAAACAGAAAAAGCCTGATGGTAGGAAGCTGCCTTACACAGAATCAGCCTATCTAACCAATACTGTCAACTGTGGCTGGCAATGACTCTCAAGCAGAGGCCACTCTCAGCACATGGGCAGATTTAGGGCTATGCGAGTGGTATGCACTGGGCGCCGACTCAAAGCCTGGTGAGGCGCAGGGCTTAGGGACAGAGGCCTGTGGCTTTGACAGGGTCATAGAGTCCACCCACCTCCTTCCCAAAGCTTAGTGCTTTCCCAGCTTTGGGGAGGAGATGGGAGGGCTCTAGGACCCTGTCAGAGCCCTCACATCTCCTTCCCAAAGCCGGGTGGAGGCAGCACCAAATTTGGCCTCACACAGGGCACCATAGTTTCCAAGTCTGCTGCTGCTCAGCTCCAAGTATCTGATTCTTTAACTAGAAGAGTAAGAGACTGACCCTTCTGAATACAAAGCATGTGGTCTACCAGTAAAAACTTTAAAAAATAGTTGCTGTTTACTTCATCATAGCTTGGAAACCACATGTTCACTGCTGGATCACCCTTTCAAACAGTATGAAAATTGTATTTGCATGCTTGTAGATGAAGTTGCTTAATACCTGGGGAGTGGAGCCATCAAATCCTTGCTGATGAATGACTTTCTGAATAGAATGAAGAAGTCTGGTATAACCATCGGCCATATTACTAGAGAGAAAGGAGAATACTTGACTTAATAAATACATTCTAACAACAGGAATAACATTAAAAACATAGTTTTGCAAATGAAAGGTGATACATTACAATTCTCCACCAAACAATGAAATCTTTGAACAAGTTAATCATATGAATATTTACACATGCTCAATAAGGTTGCTTGTAAGGCTTGTAAGTGTATCTTATCTTAAATGAACACATACAGCAGCCAGTATCTAGCACCTTACCTCCTGCATCCTCCATGCTCTCATTCCTCAGCAAACCAGGAAGACTCACATCAGTGGGTCTTCAGCCTTCAGTATTGGTAGTTGACTTCACAGGCCAATCTGGACCCATCAGGTCTTATAAAAGCCTGACTGATCAGTCTGAACAACTTGTTGATGTGGGAAACTGAATAGGCTTCTCTCACCTTTCCTTCTCATTGGCTGCTCTGGAATCTGACCACCAACCCACATTCAACAAGATCATAAGTCCCTGACCCTCTAGATGACTGTCTGCCTGTTCTAAATTTCAGTCGGTGTGCACCATAACTGGACCCCCAACTGCTCTGGACCAGTGACCTTCTCTGAGCTTGGCAGAGGCGTGACATTGTTTTACGTTAATTAGTGTACTCCAACTTAGAACTACTTCAAATGTCATTTATAACAAAGAAAGCACATCTTTGGAAGGAAAAGCTTATTGTAACATGGACCCATACATAAACCTGTTTCATAGAATTAACATAAAAAGCACATCACCAAACTACCACAATGCCTTCTATTTTGTTCTATTTGATGTTTCAGTCACATAACCTCTGTAGCAAGTCACCCAATTTTTCTCAACCAGTGTTCTTTTTGTACACTTTTGTCAGTTTCATATACTTATAAGTTATTTTTACACATATCATATTCTGCTTTATTTACTGTGTAAACAAATCCAAGAGGAAAACCTTATTTAGATCATATTCTCAAATTCTATGGTAGGAATCAACATAGCACTAAGAAGATTGTTCTATCAGCAAAAGCATTTCTGCTTGCCTGGTGGAATGATCCTGCCTCCCCACTCCCACCCTGTTCTGGGAGTTCTCTTGACCCCCTGAACCACTTGGGGTGGGTGTGGAGGAATAAAGGGGGAAAGTCCCATTGTGCTAGCAGAACCCATTAGTTGAATCAAGCCTTATGCTTACATCTGGACAATTAATTAAATTAAAATACTTTGCTTAGCAGTTGCACATGCTGAAGTGCATTCATTTCAATATGATTACATACCCCTCAACAATTCCAATTTGGCCTGGACGGCCACAGAATAAGTTAAGCCGCCACAGTTTCTGACTTGCTCTCAGGGCACCCCAATTTCTCCCGGCCAGCAGACAGGGGCCACAGAAGCAGCTCCTGGGGCAGCAGCAGCATTGAGAAGAAGGCACAAGGGCTCCTTCCCAGAGCCTTGTTAGCGCTTACTAGGTTTTGGAAAGAAGAAGGGTGGACTCTAGAACCTTTTCCTGGGGAAGTGGTGCATTTCCCTCCCCCGGTGGTGGCGGCGGCCATAACCACAAAACCATGAGCAAACCATGGGGAGGAACATGCAAAGTTTGCAAGGGGTCATGTGGGTGGCGGCAGGAAAGCTTGTGGAATCTATCTATTTGTTTAAGGCAGTTAGTTTCACAAATGTCCTGATTTTCATCTGAGTTATGCTGGATAACAGATTATGGAATAGGGAACTGACCTAAAGCTGGAGTTGGGAACCTCAGGCCTCTACCTAGTCCTTGAAACTGTCCCCAGACCACACTCTTCATTGGCCCTGTTTCATACCCTGAGAGTTTTTGCATGGGTGGAATGTGTGCTTAAACTCTGGTAATGCCTAAGGAAAAAGAGGAGTGTATAAAGATGTGTAGAAACTAGACTATGGTACACAGGTCAAATTTACATTTGTTGGTCCACTCACTTTCACCTCTGGCCCTGCTTACAACCAGGATGTGGACCTCAGAAGATTATCCAGATAGGAATGTAGCCCCCAAGATGAAAGAGGTTCAACACCGTAGCCTAAAGTCTAGTTTAGAAAGTGCTTAATAATGAAAATGACTGCACACTCATAACATGATCAGCAATCTTTCTCTATATTGTCAAGAAATGGCGAATCATAATGGCAAAATTGTATCTGTTATTCTGTGAGACAGAAAGACTCCATAGAACAGATGCAAGTTGACACATCCCAGCTAAATCCCCTATTTATAATTTAATATGTAAAATATATATGCTCACAGGTGATGTATTTGCTGATGGAAGTGAACTTGTTAACTAGAGCCAACTAATAATCTTGTTAGTAGGATTTGTCATATTTTATGGGCAACAGATATCTATGTTGCATTCAGAAAGTCAGCTACTTTTCCTACAGATTTGTTCCCCAACACTTTAATTCAGCTAATGTGTTTAAACAATACGTTCTCATCCTTTTTTTGTTTAACCATCTAGTTACTGATAAAGCAGGAGCTTGTAAGGAGGTATCCTAGTTACAACACAGTCTCTGACTTCCTTATTGATAGTTTCTAAACATTTAACAAAGGGAAGGTTATCAAAATGTATGACAAATAGGCCTATTATCGGGAAGCAGACTCCATTAGGAGAGATATTTTAAGCTGTTTTAGCAGATTTATCAGGAAATCCAAGCTCTATGTTCATTTAAGCCCATTTTAATATATACCCCATCGAAGCAGCAAATAATACAAGCAAATGTAGCATCAATTATTCAATATTCTTTCTGGAATACTAAAATATACTGGATCTGTATTATACCCTATTATTAAGAAACCTGGGTGGCAACTGTAAAGGAATATAGCTATCAGATATGACTATTTATCAGGGGTCACCAACCAAGCACCTTCAGTTGTGTCCCCAGGATCTCCCCCGCAAAGAATCAAGTATATAACCCTCCTAGAAAGAAAACCATGAAGCAAAATGTGAGGGTACCGTTCTAAGCAATGTCTGTGAAATGAGCAAGCCTGGATGCTCCCACTTGTCAGTGTTTTAGCTGATATGTGAAGTCATAGTTGTGACTGATGGGTGGCTTAGACACCAGGAAATAGGAATTCCTAGGATCCTAAAGAGGTACTGCACCCCCCTTTAATGTGATTTTCCTCCTGCCGCTTTATTTTCTAGGCAGATATTCAACAGGTTAAGCCTTTTCTTATATGGAAATACAATTATGAGGAAAGCATCATGATTGTACGCTTTCTAATATTGTGTTTTGCCAGACCCTATGACAGCCACTGTATGATATGCCACACCCCCATTGCCACCATTTTGGGACTTGCACCCCCAGCATTCTCTCAAAATTCAAAATATGCCCACTGGTCCAAAAAGGATGGCAACCACTGGCTTATCAAAATCACCATTAGCTATAACTCAAACCTATGGCTGCAATCCAAAGAGTCTCTTTCTGTATAATGTAGGACACTGTGTACTCTATGATGAGACTCTCTCTACTGTTTTATGTGGTGCAGCTCCCACAGCTGTAGTAGCAGGCTGCTTTTAAAACTGCCTTGTCTTGTACGTGGTGGCAGCTGCAGTGGCAAAAACCCCCTAAGAACATATTGGCTTCTGTCTGAGGGGGCAGCCAAGCTGTTCTAGCCTATATCATCTTCATCCCAACTGTTTTTTCACCATTACTCTAGCAAAGTGGGGTACTTGAATCCAGCCCAACAAGTGATTTGGCAAGAAAACCATCTGGAAAAGAAAGAATTATTTGAATATCTAAATGCCAGTTCCCAACATTCTGTAACATTGTGCTATGGTCAAGATTAGTTCGGGAGCATGCTTTTGATGAATCAAAACAGATGCCAAATTTTTGGGGGGGGAAACCCCACCCATGAAAATATTGCCACTGGGTTATAGATTATATAGAACATTTGCTCTGCAGATCAGTCTGATCCTGGCGACTAGGACTGCTGTGGTAAATGGAGCCGGGAGGAAATTAATCCCTATCCCATGATATCCACGAATCTACCCATTTCTCTTTTATATTAATACTTGTTGTTCATTCTTATGAGAGACAGAAAATAGTGTTATGCTCATGGACACTATGGTGACAGAAAATCTGCCTTCTACTTCCAAACTAGTATGGCTTTGCATGGAGGCTGTAGTATATATATATATATTTCCAGTAATGAATTTCAGGGCAAAGCCATCCTACAGCAGCTCACATATCTGAGCAGGTTTTTAGAAAATATATAAAGCATTCAATATTTTTTAAAAATATATAATTATCCTAATAAAAAAACTATTTATGCCAGAGAATGTTTCCTATTCTTTTTTTTTAACTTATGTATTTATGCGTTTTTTCTCTCTTTTCTCAATGCAAGTATATATTTCTGCTTGTATTGAAAACTGTATAAAGATATTTTAAAGAACAAACTCTAGCACCAGCAGATTAAAACAATAAACAGCATACTACTTCAATATGCAAATTGAAAGCAAATTTGCATATTGAAGAAAGCTAATTGTTCAAGTCATCCTCAGACCGTCTGTGTGCAGAGCTCATGGGGTGCACCAAGGGCCCTTGCAATGCCCAGGTCTTCCTTCCACACAAGCTCCACTAATCAGAGACAACAGGATTTATTAATGTTCAATTTAGACAGATGTTTTAAAAATAAGCTGCAGCAGATATAATAGTGGTCTTGGCAGATTAGTTCTACTACATTTTGTGAACCCACAGAGAAGGACCACAAGCAGCCTTACTACAACATGTATATTGTCCAGTCCAAGATCTCTGCAATTAAGAGAGGAAGCTCCTGCAAGGGGTGGAGCTTAGAATATGGCAAGGAAAGGGTTTTGCTATAAATATTGATGCCTGGCCAACTTACTCCTGACAGTACAATTATTTGCACACAATTTTATGTCTATGAAATTGGTCCTCCAAACCCTCCTCAGTTTTTGTGCAAACAACTAAAATTAGAAGCTTTTCAAACTCACCATGATTTTATATCAGGATACAAAGCTTTTTCTTCAAGAAGGGGAAAGCCATACCACTTTATGTTCTGGATTAATTCTGGAGCCATTGTTTTTGATAAATCAAAGTAGTGTCCAAATTTTGAACAGGCTGCTTGGGTCACCTGTGAAAACAATGCATATGTTTCCCCTGTTAAAATGCAATTAAAAAATTTAATACCCATTTTTTCAACAGGTTATTCACATAATCTGCACTTTAAGTGTACACTACTACTAAAGTCAGCACACTACACCAATGTAAGTGGTCACAATACCACCCCCCTCTTTGACACATACACACGTTTTCCCATGGAGCAAACCTCAGCCATTGGGGAATTATTATGTATGTTAGAATTAAGCAACCATGCAGGCCAGGCGATCAGGGAAGTACTCGAGGCACCCTCCAAACAAAAGCTGAAGCTAGAATTGCTGTTTTGCAGCTCGGTCTTCCCTCTTTTTCCTACAGCAAATGTTACTGGTGACACAGCAATTGTGTTTTGTTTACTTCATGCGTCTCCTTGCCCATGTTCTAGTTCAGCTATGCCTGCTGTTTCAGCATATAGCCAGTAAGAGAAACAAAGGTCCTTTATTTCTGCTGCCACCATCAGATATCCATATGGTGGAGGTAGTCTTCTACATACACAAAAGACACACATGAATTTTGGCATTATCTGATAGGCTGAAGATATGTTATCCTACTGATTAGTATCCTAGCTAAAAGTAGTTTGCTTTCTAATAACCATCTTTCTACAAAAACAACAACAACAACAAAAACAACATAAGAGCAGTGTGCTGACACATTGACTAAAACATATAGGAAGCCATTGTGGACCATTTTGTCCAACATTCTGTTCCCACAGTGGCCAACTGGATGCCTATAGAAAGCCCAGAACCTTTCCTAGGCATGTTCCCCAGCAACTGGTTTTCAGAGGGATATAGCCTCTGGCACTGGAGAGATTATGTAGCCATCATGACCTGATTCACTGGAGGATGCAGACAGTTCAGCCTTCTCATTACATGGACATTACTATCAGCTTGAGAACACCAATTACCGGTACATGTTTAGAAGGATGGGAAGTCTCTATGTAGCAGCCCTTTTCCACTTTCCTTCAAGAAACATGAGAAGGAAAAATGGTCTGGAGTCATATTCCAAAAGGGCCAAAAATGTGACTGCTGCTGACAATACTAAGAGGCACAATAATGTGACTGATGCTAAAAATGATTCCCAGTCCAGTTTTGGCAACTGTGCACACAGTTTGACTGCTGAATGAAGAAAAGAAGCCCCAGGGAACTGCAAATGTAGCTTTTTTGTGTGTGCAATGGTTCCCAGTGTAACTGGAGATGTGAACTGCAGAAACATGCATCCTCATCCCATTTGTTCTTATCACATTGCAGTAACCAGAGAGAAAAGGCAAAATATCACTTGGATATTTTGAACAGTTCAAGAATCAAATTTTCAAATTACTTTTATAATAAAAGTCATTTTACAAATAATATGAATTTTGTTTTACTCTTTCAAATTACTGTAAAAGAGCCAGGTAACTAAAATATTAATGGCTGCATGCATGAACATTTTGAGGAATAACTTCTATTGTGTTCTCTCTCTCTTGTTTCAAACACAAGAAAACAAACGAACAATATGTTACTGGGGCTGCAATCTTAGACACATTTACATGCGATTAAGTGCCACTGGACTCAACAGAATTTACTTCTAAGTAGACATCTACAGAATTTTGCTGTGAAAAAGTTGTATTGTAGCACGATGACAATTTGAATGTTTTTTAATTTTTACATAAACTAGAAGTTATTGTAGCTCCACTTTTGCACGCATACAAAAGTAAGAAAACACTATTCATTGTCACTCAACCTTCTTGTTCTGTTGTGTGTCTTAACTTCACATCCTCCTGCCCATTTTATAGAAAACTGGCCAGACTTGTGGGTGGCCATTCATACATAAAGAATACCAGGTTTTTGTATTTATAATGATATAAATTCAAAAATTAATCAAATCTCTGTGTCTATTATGGTTTTTATTTTAAAAACAATCAGTAAAAAATGATCATTAAAACTGTATCCCAACAATACATTGTTTGAAAAAACTAAGGTAACAGAAAAAGTAAAGCTTTAATAAGCAAAAAATAAAAACAGTAACAAATTCAACACTGCTAACAAGAAACAAATTTTCTTATAACCTTGGTTTCTTATACTATACCAGAATGCAGAAGGTACTTAGCAATTATTTTAAAAATGCTATCTGTGTTTTTATTTTAGTTATTAAATGTTACAAAGTGTAATAAAATAGAACAAAATCTGTCAATAAAATAAAATAAAATAAAATATGAGTATTGTTTAAAAATAAATTCAGAAGTTCCAAGTTATTTTGTTTGGGCGTTCTCAAAGCAATTTAAACAAGAGCTGTTCTTTGCCCTATAATCTATCCTTTATCCGGATTACTGATCAGAATGTTTTTACTGCAATCTCTGCCAGAGCTCATCTTTTTATTGTGTAAGTCCAAGCCCCCTTAATGTTTTAGAAAGGCCTTGACTAACTGAACTTTGATCTGATGTCTTCATTGAGAAAAGCTCCAGGTTGCCTATTTCAGATGCAAATCCTCACTGAGGCCCAAGAGAGTTTAGTACAGACAGCAAAAGAGAAGAAACAAGAAGTTTCCAGGATCCTCTTTGAGAATCCTGGGGAACACTGGTGTCCCTAATCCACACAGTTGCATGGATTAAGGTAGGTGATAACCTTTCTTGATTCTAAAGAATAAGCACAGTGCCTACAAACTGGGTGGAGACTAGGATTTGGTCGCAATAAAACACCAGGCAATAAAAGCCTGGCTATGTCAGAAGCCTATGAATAGACCTCAATGTACCACATTCCCAGGCCTAGTGGGGAAGCTTGCAAAAAGCCCACCTGAATCAAGTAAGCATGAATAATCTATCTTAGCAGCAGCATGACCACAGAGACAGAGCAAAAGGGAGGAAAAAATACATTTCTCTTAAGTGTGAGATAATAAATTTATTAGCTGAATGTGGTTTCAAGCCTACCTTTTCCTTGGATTCCTATGAGCTAGCCTGCACAAGGAGAAATAACCTAAGTTGTCATGGAGCAGAATATGTCTTTATGCTACCGTCTGCTGTTAACGTTTCTAATTGCAATACTAATGTGCTAGAAATTCTCAGATTTAGGATGAATCAAGGCAGAAAATTGATTTCATGCTGTGACAGTTTATATATTGCCCTAAGAATACAAGCAGTTCATTCATTAAAAGAGGGAGTATATGTGTGTGTGAGAGAGAGGTGGGGGACAGCGGGGTAAAGGAACACACACTTTACCTGCTTGGTACAAGCAACAGAATACCTACTGTTTTTACTTTGCCTATCAAATGGTTAGCCAATTACAAATAAAATAGTTAAACAAATACCCAAGCCTCTGGAATTTGCTGCCCAGACAATGTACCTGCAACATTAGAGTTGTCAAACTGCAAGTCAGAGATCCTCCTAACACCTTTAAAATTCCCAAGGCAGCATGAAGGGGATGAAACTAATGTGGATCTCTCAAATTTCTCTACCACTACTCACTCCCCTATGCTTGTGTGGAAATTACAAGAAACATTTTATTTTAAAAATATCAATTACTAGTTAGGATACATTTACCTATACTTTTGATACTGAGATTTAATTTTCTGGTATGTTGGGTTGATACCTACCAATTTAATCTGGAAACATAACATATGTATAAAATGACTTTCTTTCCCCCCCAAAAATTGCTCTTTATTTTCCAACTAGTCCTCAGGAAAACTAAAGATATACTGGAAAGGTGTCATGACTGGTGTAAGGTTTCAGGGAGGCCTGGGCAAGACACCTTCCTGGTCCTTTCAGCACTTCCCTGCTGCACCCCACAAGCTTACCAAAGAATGGAGTAGGGAGTGGCAGTGGTGCTGTGGGCAGCAGTGGGGACAGGGCTGGGCAGCCAGCCCAGCACTTTTCTTATCAGAGCTGTGCCCTGAAATAAGTAACTGACCTTAAAATAAGAATCCTAATTCTAGTGCTAATAAAACTTTAAAAACCAAAAACAAAGACATGATGGCATTTGCTGCACCATGCAAACTTCTGGTGCTGGGTCTGAAAGCCCTGATACAAGTTACCTTAAATAAATAAATTGTGCCAGCTAGGAAATAGGAGAGCAGGAGCAGTTGACAGGATGAACACAGCTTTCGGTGTGCAAAGCACTTCTGTATGGATTTGAGCACATGCCAATTTCCCTTTCCAGTTATAGTCCCCTAGTAGACTGCTGTCCTAGAGAGTCCCTCTGATCTTTGGGGACAGCTTGTTTGTGGGTCATGACAGACTGCCCTGGAAGTGGATGCCAAAAAACCCTCATGCATTTGCAGCCCTTTGAATTCTGTCCAGACTCACCCAAGGCAGAGAGGAAGGTACTGACAAACAGAAGTGACAAGGTAAGTAATGGAGAAATGTTTCATAGAATCATAGAATTGTGGAGTTGGAAGGGACACCAAGGATCATGTAGTCCATTCAGAGACAAGGATTGCAAGGTAGTTTTAAAGAGTGGCTGGAATTGGAGCATGAGCACTTGACATTTAGTTGTTCAGAGGTGAGTGGCAAACACCAGAATTATGCATGCATCAGGAACGTATAAGGATATCTGCTCTACCACAATTAATCATGACCGAACAATTTTGCCAGGAGGCTGAACATTCCCAATGATACATTAGAGAGTTTTTACTTGTAGTTCCCAACTCTGACCTCAGTCCGGTCTTAGTTAATAAAGCTTTAGCTATGCAACCACCAGTTTAAATTGGATTACACCTCACTTCAATTTTCATCACATATAACCTCCATTATAATATAAAATGAAACATGGTATATTATTGGAGCAAACTGGGATGCTTAACTGTACTTCTCAAAAATATCAGTTTTTTCAAATTTTGGTATTCCTTCCCCCTACCTCCACATATGAACTAAGTCTGTTTTGTGATGGTTCAACATGCTATATCAAGCTTCATATTAATAAAAATTGATGAGGTCACATAACCATCCTGGAGGGTCTTTGATTTGGCATGTCATCATATATAAATCTTCTCTCTGATATGAATACATAGACATGTCTGTGCAATTACAAAGAAAACCAAACATGCCAAGCCTTGTAAAATCATTTTGTCATATTCCAATTATATTCCTTAGAATAAGCCTGAACTTACTAGGCAGTTCACTACACTTACATCAGATATATAAAATACTAAAGCCAAACAAAGCAAGTTCCTATGGACACCAAAATATTGCATGTAATTTTAGAGATTTCACCATACCATTATTCTGCACAAGAAAATAGCTAGCCTAGGGAGAAATATAATTCACAAAACACTAACAACCGTAAACTCTGTAGAATTGACCACTGGGCTTGTTTCTTACATGCTGCCTTCATAACGATTAGTTTATAGTGACAGTGAAGCTGATATAATCTCAAGTGCTTACTTTACTTATTACGCACATGGATAAGCAAGTCAACAGCTTGATTCAATTCCATGCTTTCACTAGAGGGATCTAAGTACAATTCATTCAACCTATATAAACGCTTCTATATTCAGATAAATTTATAAAGCTTTCTTGTATAAATGAAAAGGATACTTCTTGAAAACCTGTGTAGTAAATTGTACAGCTCTGATGCTGAAGCCTTTATAATTTAATATTTACTGTTCTTATGACAGTATAGCCCACTTATGGTAGTACTACACATTTTCTTGGGAAACAAGAATTCCCAAGCCAATGTTTGCTAATGAAACACAAAAGGTTGAGTGGGTCCATTTGTGGAGAGAATCAACAGAAAAGAGAGAGGTGTTCAACAATTTATGCTGACTCTCCTCCCAAAATACCTCCCCCAGCCATTCCCCACACCAGCAAAGTGACTGGAAGAATATTTTCAATGGCTAATCAACAGAGGATGAAAGAGTTATTAAGTGCTCTTCCACTCTGCTATTTAATATTGTAAGCCTAAGGTGGGGCAAAACATTTTTTGGAATAAGTGCTAAATGGTGTAGTTAGCTTATCATTTTAACAGGAAATTTTTGTCAAGAAATACTTTCAGTTTACCATACACCATTATTTGAAGAAATTACTATGAAATAAAATTTACCTCCAGTTTTGGTATGTTCTGGTAACGCCAGGCTATTCTCATGGATTCCTGAGAATCTTGTTTGGACTTCACAGCTGTTGCTTCTTCTTCTATTTCATTTACAGCGGTACTCAGCAAAGGTGAGGGAAGTTCCTGAATGAAAAATAATAAATGTTTTAAATGAGCTGCTTTTATTAAACAATTAGAGAAATATTGTTAAAGAAGATTTAACAGCTCACAGCAAACATTAATGATGGTATTGGCAGCTCACCTCAAGGTACTAAAGGAACCAGTGGATGTACCATCAGAACCTTGGTCTATAATATTTGAGAAATTCCAGAGAATGAATAAGGTGTCACAGGAATAGACACAGGTAAATCTTGCCCCAATTTTCACAAAAGAGGAGGAAGGAGAATCCAGGAGACTACAGACTAGTCAGTCTCGCTTCAATACCAGAGGAGTCAGTTTGTAAGCATCCTGATAACAATGCAGTGATTAGTAAGAAACAGCATGGATTTGTCAAGAATAAATCCTACTAGCTAGACTAATCTGATCTCTCTTTTTTATTGGGTTACTTAGTAGACTATGGGAAGCCTGTCAATATAATTTCTAATGATTTCAGCAAGCCATTTGACAATGTCCCCTTTTATATTCAGTTTGGAAAGTAATTAAATGTGGGCCACATAATAATACCATCATGTAGATTTACAGCTGGTTGGAACACTATACTCAAAGAGTGCTCATTAATAGTTTTTCATCAAACTGCAAGGAAATTTTGAGAGGACTACCTTCGGGTTGGACCAGGTGCTCTTCAATATTTTCATCAGCGACTTAGATAAAGGGGTGGAGAGAACCTTTATCAGATTTGAAAAACACACAAAAAACACACAAAAATAGGAAGGATAGCTAATACTTCAGGACTGAAATTCAAGATCTTGATAGGAAACTAGGCTGGAATTCAGTTGAGACAAATGTAAAGCTGCATTCAGGCAAATATAAAATGCACAAGAATAAGATGGGAGATACTTGGATTGGCAGTAGTATCCATGAAAAGGGTCTGTCAAGCTGAACATGAATCAACAGAGTGCTATGGTTGCAAAAAAAAAACCACACAAAAAACCTTAAGCAATTTTAGGCTGCATTAATTAGCCTATTATATATTTTAGAAATCAGTTTACCAGTTTGGTAGGTATTAGGCCAACTCTAAAAAAAATTGAACCAAGTTTTGTATGATCAAGTAGTAGATTTTTGTCTATGTTTGGATACAATTGGACGCCATTTTCAATCAAGATGGCATTCTCAAGCAATACCAGGCACAAAGCTGCTAGTAGAACCATAGTAACCAAAATCACAGGAAGTAATAATTCCATTTGATTCTGATCTCATATGAATAACTGTGTCCAGTTTGGGGTGATGCACCTTGAAGATATATTATAGACAGGGGTTGGCCAGGTTGGCCCCTGCCAAGGGCGCAGGCTTGGGGGGGGGCCACAAAAATCATGCCTCTCCACTCTGAGGAGGAAGGCAGACGGACAGACAGAGACAGACAGACAAGAAGAAGAAGAGGAGGAGGAGGAGGAGCAAAGTAGACCTGACCCAACCATGATGACTGCAAAGGAAGTCACTGGTGGAGCAGGAAAGGTAACAAAAAACAAACTTTTGAGTTTCTGGTTCATAGTCTCTCCTGGCTTTGGAGGCACCAATACATCTCCTTGCCAAGAGCACAAGAGTTGGATGGCGCCGATACAACTCCTTGCCAAGGGTACAAAGAAGCCTAGGTACGCCTGTGATAAGAGACAAAATGATATGGGTTCAGGGGAGGACAACAAAGCCTGTCAGAGGTATGGAAAACAAGTCTTCTGTGGAAAGGTTGAAATAACTGGATATTCTTTGAATGCAGGGAAGATGAGAGCAGACATGCTAGCATTCTACAAATGCCTCAAGAACTAACACAAATAAGAGAACAAAGTTTTGTTCTCTGCTACCCCAGAGGGCAGGACTAGATCTATTCTGTTTAAGTTTTATTAGAGTAGGTTTCAGTTGAACATTAGGAAAAATGTTAAAATGTTAAGAGAAGTTTGACAAGGGAACCAATTACCTGGAAATGGGCTGTCCTCACTGGAGGTCTTCAAGCAGAGGCTAGAAAGTCATGTGTTGGGGGTGCTCTAGATATGGATTTTCTGCTTTGAGCAGGGACATGAATTAGCTGGCCTACAAAGCCCATTCCAATTCTAAAGCCATTTATCATTTATTTATAGTGACACTTAATTCCAGGGATGGTGAACTATGGGCACATGGGCTGGGGTTGGCCTCCCACAAGAATATTTTTTGCTCCTGCATTACATCAGAGACATTTGCAGTGGCAAAAGTAATCCAAACCACGTGTAAGTCGCATGCCTTCTTCCCTGATTCTGAGAGAAAGAGAAAGGTAAGCATAGGACGGGAGCTAGATTACATTATGGAATGAATTGAAAAAAAAGTTTAAAGGATCCTTTCCTAAAAACCCAGAAGCTTACCTTCTGGGTATAGTAAGGACAGAAGTCCTCCCAAAACAAGCGAGTCTATTGATGTATGCGACCACAGCTGTGCAGATTTTACTTGCACAAAAGTGGAGAACAGATGCGGGTCCAACAAAAGAGGAGTGGCATCATAAAATGCTGGAATACTCGGAACTAGCAGGTATGACTAATAGAATAAGAAACAGATAAAAAAACTTAATGAGGATCGGATGTTATATATAGAATATATGAAAAATTATTATAATAAGACAGTCAATCTAGCAGAACAAGAAGATGCGGATAGGTTGGGAATAGAGAGGAAACCAGGGAAGGAGTGGAAGGGAAGTACATGAAAAGAAGTTTTCATCCCCCCCCCCCCTTTTCTCTCTCTCTCTTTCTCTCTCTCTCTCTCTCTCTCTCTCTCACACACACACACACACACACACAAACACACACATTGAATGCAACAGTTGTTGTACTAATGTTGATATACCAATGAAGAACTGTAATAGAAAAGCAAATAAAAGCAACAACAACAACAACAATAAGATTACATTATGGAGGCTGCAGGGCAGCAAGTGTGGGTTGTTCCTTGATATTTACTCCTGAAGCTTTTCTCAGAAATGAGTATTGCCACAAGGCAGCAAAGGTTTAGGATCAGAGTTTTCCTTATCCTAGATGAGCTACCTTCCCAGGTTCACGAGCCCCTCATTTCCCTCTACAGCACATGACCATTGGACCCACTATTTGTCTTGTGCGCTCAATCCACCAGAGCCTGTCATCACATGCATGGGAAGTCCCAGCAGTTCAAAGCCAATTATTAGGGGAAAGTGCTAAAAGCAGAGAAATGCCATACAATAAGAATCTGCCAGGATTAAACCAGATGCATTTATTTGTTTGGATTTTCTCCTTTTACTTTTATTTCAAGCATGCCAAGGCATCAAATTTAAAGAACCCATTCATTCACAAACGACAAGACAATTCAATCCTGATCTAAAACTGAAAAATTGCCAATGATCCCATTTACCTGCTATCCTTTGACTCAAGTCAAACTCACCCTCAGACACATACAAACCTGTTACACAAAATGGGTTTATCATGCAAAAGGGACGTGGGTGGCGTTGCAAAACACATCTCATACTATATTCGAGTATGTAATAACTTACGCAAAGTTCTCTAATGTAGACATTTTACAGCTGAATGTACACACATTCCTATGTTGTGGAGCCATATAAATAAACATTTAAAATATTATCTTAATGCCTGTTGAATGTTAAAATTTTATAACCTTGGGGAAGGTGGATCAATCTATCGATTTTGGTTTTTCTAAGTTCCTCATTTTTTTCAATGTGTTCTCTTTCCACATCACTTTGAGTTTCTTAAATCCCCCCACAAAATCATATACATTTATGTACACATTTCTCCTACTATCACATTTTTGTACATTTTGCCTAATATAATTAAAAACATTTTTGCCAACAGTTCCCCCCATACGCATATTTGCACATTGTTTTCACTAATATTTCTGAGAAGTGTGAATTCCAAAAGATAACTGTGTTTCAGTTCACATACTGAAATAAGTCTGAAATAAGTTTGCATTTCTCTCTGATTCCCACCTTGGGGAATTAAAAAAAGGTAAAAGATGCAT
The DNA here is from genome assembly GCF_964106645.2 of Podarcis pityusensis. Classification (NCBI taxonomy): domain Eukaryota; kingdom Metazoa; phylum Chordata; class Lepidosauria; order Squamata; family Lacertidae; genus Podarcis; species Podarcis pityusensis. Next base: position 65,091,789 of record NC_138028.1, on the reverse strand, counting down.
ATGTGTTTTATAAATAAATACTAACACGTCAGAAAAGTTAGTACAAATGTAGCAATAAATGATTTGTGGTGGTGACTGTAACATTTGCATTTGCTTTTTAGACCAGTGACTGCAGTGGAAATGTAGATACCAACTTGACAGGACTGATTTATTTATTTATTTTTGGCCTAGTTACATAGGTATTCTACCAATTGGGAGCTAACTTGCTAATCAGCTGAAAAGATTGCAAGGATATTGCAGCTGACCAAGTGTTGTAGTAATAGACATCTCAGTCTGTTATGTGCATGAGATAATGTGTTGAATGTTTTTTTAATACTAGGGCCTACCTAATGGATCTGGCATCCTATTTCTATGGCATGAGTTGCCAGAGTGCAATTAGCATGCTAGAGTGTACCTTTGCAAGACACCCAATCTCAATTTTGATGCAGTGACCCAGAAGCAGAGGGGGATCACGACTCAGAATACCAAACACAGGCTAAATGAGAGCTGGTGTGGAGCAACAGCTAAGAAACTGAGCTGCAAATAAGAAAGTTCCTAGTTCAAATCTAGCCTCTGCCACTTAGTCCCGCATCTGCAATACAGGGAGAATAGTGATCTAGCTTAAAGAAATACTAAGGATTATAACAAAATAAATCTGAAATGCTTTGAATGCTCTGAAGTGGCATATCATGTTTAAAACAATCATTATTTTAAAAAAGTTTACTCCCTGAGTATATATGTTAGTCAGAATAGTAGCCAGACACTCTGTTAATATTCCAATAGTCTGGCTTAAAGATACTTTATTAAGTGTTGTGTCTCTATAAATCAAATTGACTTAATTGTCAAGGAACAGTGTACACTCCTTGCTTACCTCTGCTGAGATTTTTGATCATTAGGACAATAGTGAGTAAGCAAATTATGTCCCCTTCTTGCTATCCACTGCCATCTGTTAGACAAATCTAAAAGAACTTCTTTCTGCTACATCAACTACTGACATTCCTCTCCCTGTAGCCTGTACAGCAGCCTTCCCCAACCTGGTGCCCTCCAAATGTTTCAGACTCCAACTTCCAATAACCCAAACTAGAACTACCTCTCTAAGGGCAGCTGAGTGATCCAACTTCCTTCTTTCTACAGTAAAGTTACCAGATTTTTTCCAATGAATCCAGGGAGACTTTTCAACCCCCTACTAAATAGATGGATTTTGTCAGGGGACTGATTTGTAAATCCGGGGACTGTCCCCGGGAAACAGGGATGTCTGGTAACCTTATTCTACAGTAAGACAAACTATAGGAATTCAAAAGTCAATTTATAAAAATAAAGTTAAATCGTTTTCTTACCAGGTTCTATTATAAGCCTACAGAATAATCACCCAACAATAGTTCACATTAAGCAAGTTAGTTTTTTTAAAACAGAAATTGGTATTGTAGGTTGCCATCCTAGAAGTTTCTTCCCTCGTTTCAAACTGAATTTGTAATTATCTGTAAGAGTCTTGGAACAGATCCAAGGTTTAAATATAGAATTCATGATTCCCACTCTTCAAGCAGACTTGAGTACAATAAGAATTATAATCAAGAGGCATGAGATGTCCTCAAGGAAGTGATTCTACTGAAGTTCACTCACCATTTATCTCATTAGAACAAATCGTAACATTGTTACTAAGATAAGTTACAGAAGTTGAGCTAGAGTTCTTCCTAATTAAGGGACAGGAGATTCAACAAAAGACAAATGGCAGTGTGAGAAGTAGATGTGGGTAAAAATGCTTTGAATAGTATGATCGAGTGCCTGCCCAAAAGCAGATCAACCCTCTTCCAAGGCTGCCATTTGCAGACCCGCAGTTAATACATATAATTAAAGGGCTGTATCCAACACAGTTGTCCCATTCACACAAGGTCTTCCACTTGCACAATGGAATTTCCCCTCCCCCTTCTCCACTGTGTGCCTCCCCATCTGTTTTGGGTTTCCCCAAACCCTCTGGAGTGGACTTGAAGGGGTGTGGGGAGAAAAGAGGGAAGGGTTCTATTGCACAAGTTCTATTGCACAAGTGGAAGTCTTTGCACAAATGGGATGATTTTGTTAGCTACAGCCCATTTTGTTCGGATTGATTTTTCATCATCATATTTACAGAAAACAAACACAGGTGATTACATTTTTTATGTTGTCTTTTCCATGGTCTCAGAAATGTATCTAATCTCATGAAGGCTAAACAGTGGCGTAGCGTGGTTTGTCAGCACCCGGGGCAAGGCAAGTAATTTGCGCCCCCTAACCCGTGGATTTGCGCCCCCTAACCCTAACCCCCAGAAGTTGCGCCCGGTGCGGCCGGCCCCCCCTGCATCCCCCACGCTACGCCACTGAGGCTAAAATGTAGCTAGATATATATTTAGTGAACAGCTAGATAAATAACCAATAAATAATTAAATAACATTATAAGGCCTTTTAAATGTGTTTGCGGCAGTGGGGTTACTGATTTGCTGCCAGTCAGTATAGACAACAACCTAGATGCACCAATATTCTGACTCAGCACATAAGGAAGCTTCCTGTGTCCTTGGCAGATATATATTTGCACCCAAGACTCAACCTATGTGCAGAGAATCCAATACTGACTTTTAAGTAAAATTTGCCTCACAAAAATTACCCTTCCATGAGAAGAAAATGCATTGAGAAGCAGGGGAAACAGAGTTGTGCTCACTAGTTTTGCCCTCTGCCTTGTCATTCTTATTACCCTCAGCTCATGGAGGTGACTGTGTGTAGTGGGGAGCCTTCTCATGTAACTGTGGTGGCTCCATGAACATTTTTTGCCTCTGTGTTTTTTTTTTTTTGGCTCTGTTGCCCCCCTTGTTTTCTTTACATGGAATGGTAACACCTGAAAGGACCAGTGACTTTATTTATCATGTTTATCCATCAAATTTCTACCTAAAATCTTCATAGCGATATAGACAAATATAAATGCTATATTAGCGCTAACCAACAGTAGGAAAAAACGTTTTTAAAGACCCATTTTGTAAGCTCTTGGGTGAATAAAAAATGATTCTCTACATTCAGATTCCTACATTACACTAGCCTGACAAACTTCCCTGGGCAGTTAACTCCAAAGCCATGACGACACCACAGAGAAGACCCCACTTTGAGTCCCCCAAAGTTTTATTGCATGCAGTGACATGACCCAGAGCAAAGAAAGTCTTTGAAAAATGTTTGCTGGTCTTTGCTGACCAGAAAAATGAATTACTAGAAGGCAAGATGGTTTTAGAATAGGGAAATAATAAGGAAAGAAGATGCTTTTTAAACCAATCTTTGGGGTAATTTATGGGAAGCTTTTTCTGAGAGGAAACTCCATTAGCACAGTGAAACTTACTTCTTAATAAACAAGTATAAAACAGAATGATAGAATGACACTAATCTGGAAGTAAAAATAGAATTGATTTTTTAAATCTCAGCATCTATAAGCAAAGTTGTTTTTATTATTTGGTTAAGCTAATTGTAATATAGCTCATTGTTTCAAATATTAAAATAAGCTACTTAAATTTTTTTTAAGGCAAATGTTATGTAAATGTTTTTGCAGCTATAATCCAATTTAAATTACTTTCCCAGGTGTTGTATTCAATAAAACTGCCGTCCGTTTTCTCTGTAACACCTGCAACACTTTAATTGACATAAAGATAACGGTATGCTATATACAAAAACAATTCAGTGCAGCCATAGGCCATTGTTCTGGAAGAGATTATCATTAGTATAAATCCCATGTAAGCAGTCACTTAACTCACTAAGCTTCTCATTGTTTTATATTCTGCCTCTTACAATGAGGGGCACACCTGCTGCTGCAATGACTGCCTCACACTGTAGCAGAGGTGACCAAATGTCCTAGGCTGCACATTAAAATCTTGTGGCTGAGAGCCAGAAGAAACACTTTAATGTGGTCTCTCCTTAAACAGCATTCTCCCCCTTGTTTTTACCAGTAGCACTTTTTAAGAATTCCCAAATGTTTTTCTTGTTACAACACGGAAACAATGCAGATCATTATTTGATCTGTGCTGCAGACATATGAGAAAGCAAGTATGCGGTTGCCTCACAGGGTGATGTTTGAGGAACATACAATTGAGGTATGTCCATTAAATGACTTCCTCCAAATATTTTGCAAATACTTAAGACACCCCCAATCCCAATTCGTGTGTGTAACAGAGGTATGTCAGAGTCTATAAATGCAAATTAATGCAGTCAACAATGTATGACTATAGCATCCCAGTGTCACTAGCCTGATGATGGTGAAGGAGCAGAGAAAGAAAATGTCAATTACAGTCCTCATCAGAAATAAACTGTCGATGCTAATAAGTAAATATGCCTAATTTGAAACAAAATTGTGAAGTTGCAATTAAAAACATGTAATCTGTACACATTAAAAATAGCTCCTCTAAGATATATGTCAGTTTAGCATAGTGGCTATGGAGTATCAGATCAGAAACGGACAGATTCATACTTAAAACTTCACTCAGCTATGTAGCTCACTGGTGCACTTGGGCCAATCCCCCTACTTCAAAACGGGGTCCTGGAGGGGACAATGTATATATACCACCCTGAGCAACTTGTAGGAAGTGTGGGGCTTCAGTGTAATAAATAAATGACTACTCACAGTACCTTGAATTTTGAAAGGATTTAAAAACAACAACAAACAAACAAACCTAAATCTCTACATTGGGAAGGTAAAATGTTTGGACAAAATTTACAAAATGTTTCCCTCTTGTATCCGGAAAATTAACAAGTAACTTTAAGAGACTCTTTAAAGTATCTAATAGCTATTTAATGATAGGTAAATCTATTCAATTAGGTTGTTGTTATAAAAATGATTCGCGGTGCCCCCCCCCCACAAGCATCCTCAGAGCTCAAGAGAGCCCTGATTCTCCCTCCTCCTCACTTACAACTGCATATGTACAGACGTAAGCATGCTCTACCAGCGGTTCTCAACCTGTGGGTCCCTAGATGTTGTTGGACTACAACTCCCATCATCCCTGAGCTCTGTTTCCCTCTTGTATCCGGAAAATTAACAAGTAACTTTAAGAGACTCTTTAAAGTATCTAATAGCTATTTAATGATAGGCAAATCTATTCAATTAGGTTGTTGTTATAAAAATGATTCACGGTGCCCCCCCCCCAAGGATCCTCAGAGCTCGAGAGCCCTGATTCTCCCTCCTCACTTACAACTGCATGTGTACAGACGTAAGCATGCTCTACCAGCGGTTCTCAACATCCCTAGATGTTGTTGGACTACAACTCCCATCATCCCTGAGCTCTGGCCTTGCTAGCTAGGGGTGATGGGAGTTGTAGTTCAACAACATCTGGGGACCCACAGGTTGAGAAAGGCTGTGACAGTCCAGAGGACTTGATGCCTCCCTCCTCTTCACTCCCAGGTTCATGTACACAGAAACAAATAATGCACTGGAATAGTGTAGGGGACAGGACGCCAGTACATATTTTTCAAAACCACTGCAGTGTAAGCATGTCAGGGCTACTGGATGGGAGGTGTGGGGAAATCTGTTCTCCATACCAGCCCATCATACACCTGCAACCTGGCTCATCCCATGTGAGAGAAGGGAGAAACAGACTGTAACCTGCATGCAGGCACTGCACCTGCACTAGATAGACCATCCCATTTGATTTTAATACTTTAAAAACCCTGATTTCCTCACATTAACTGGTTTTATGGGAGATTTGTAAACAAAAGGAACAGGGGAAAGGGGAGGGAGAGATAGTTTAATGTAGTTAAAATGATATGTGCTTTCACAGCTTCCCTTCACAGGAATGGTTTCTTCTCCAGTACAACTAAATATCTTGCTTTTCTACATCAGAATGCATCTTCCTCATATCTGTTAGGAATTTCTGTTCCTTATGTCAACTGCTACATTGTTCTTCCTACTTTGATAGATGCACTAAACAAAATCAGGTTCTAATAGTTTGACCTCTCTCTCTTCTTCTGTTCTCTAGGGCATAATAAAACCCAAGCCACAGTCCTACAACAGTTAATGAAGCTTAACCTTACACCCTCTTAATTACCAATGCATCACACTAACTACAGGCATCATACTTCTCTCTAAGCTATTTTACAATGCTGGAGAAGTACTACTGTGCTATTATTTAGAGACATAATTCATGCTGTATGTGAAATCCCTCTTAAATGAACTTCTTTGATCCTTTCATTTTTTTAAAAAAATGAATTTTAAATATTATCTATTATGTTCTAATAATCATTTGCAGTTTTGTTGCTGCTATGATTAAGAACACATTAAAAAGTGTATGAGTCTAAATTGATTCCTGTTTGAAGTGATATTTACATAGTAATTTTTCAAAGATACATAAATAAGTGTTGTTCCTTAAACTTAGGACATTGGAAAAAAGGCAATTAGGAAAGGAACTACTTCAAAGTATATTATGTATAGTAACAACAATTTTTTTAAAAAAAATAGGAATATATTTTCCTGGACAAAGTCAAGCCCTATTTTTAATTAATATAAACAAGTGATTGTATAGTTAATTTCTTCAAATGAGACTTGGTCCTATTCTTTTTTATTTATTTAAACCAACTGAAGCCAACAGAATCTAAATTCAAATCTTTGTATTAACTACAAAAATTCTAACAGCTAAATGATAAATGAGGAACAGTATTTTTTATTATTTCATTTCATTTCACTTTATGTTGCATACCAGATTTCTATATTGCTACACACAAGGTGGTTTACAAGCTGAAGAAACAACAAAATATGCAGCAAAGATCACACATTTTATAACAATCTGATCCAATATGAAAAGCATAATAAAAGAATGACTTCTAACTGACTTTGAGTAAGTGGTCTAAGTCAAATCTATTATTTTCTATATTTAAACTACTAAAATTTTTAGTATATAATAAAATATATATGAAAGGACAATCCCGTTATTCTACTCTTTCACTATTCTCCTAGATAGATCAGGAGAATCTCAATGACACAGTATGAGTAAAATAGAATAAAGAGCATTAGCACAATAAGAACAACACACAGGGATTTATTCAGTGAAAAACCAAACACACCCATGTATGGATAATTTTTTAAATAAAGGCTCTATATTCACAAATGTTCATTTTCAAAATGATGTTGGATATTTAAAACACATATACATTTAGCGCAAATGTAAATGTCCCTCTGAAATTTAAACCACTTGGGGGAAACGGTTTGACATTAAGGAATAGAAGGCTGAAGACAGATGGCATACTTTTGCATGCACATAAAATATCAGAAAGTGAGTTAAGGTTACCATCATATATACTCACAGCAAACTCAGGTGTTTGCCTAATACTCAGATTTTAACCTATTCATTCACTGTAGTCTAACTTTTATGGCATCCAAAATCCCTGTAACTCGAGATGGCCTCATTCTTCTTTACAAAGGTGGCTGGTCATGGACACTGCTTCTACTATGTCCATCTTTGTCAGAATATTAAAGAACTTCTTTGAAAATGCGCATTGTGCAGCACTATCCAGATTTAAAATGTGCTAAGCTACAATACCCATATTTATGAATAATGTGGGGATGATTTACTCTCTAGTGCTAGAAGGGTTGCACAAAGTGATCTGAACTATATACAGTGGTACCTCGGGTTACATACGCTTCAGGTTACATACACTTCAGGTTACACACTCTGCTAACCGAGAAATAGTGCTTCAGGTTAAGAACTTTGCTTCAGGATAAGAACAGAAATCAGGCTCCGGCGGCGCGGCAGCAGCAGGAGGCCCCATTAGCTAAAGTGGTGCTTCAGGTTAAGAACAGTTTCAGGTTAAGTATGGACCTCCGGAACGAATTAAGTACTTAACCCGAGGTACCACTGTATAGGCTCCGTAGCTCTTTTTTTCGGGGGGGGGGGGGAGGGCAAGAAGAAAATGTTCATTTTAGTTGATAATATAAGTTTGATTGGTAATAGCAGAACTTGCTTCATTCCGTGCATGCTTTCAAAATGTTACATAACTGAATCTGATAAACTCTGGCTACCATAAAAGTTAGACTACAGTGGATGAATAGGAAAACCCTGAGCATTAGTTAAACACACATAAGTCAAGTCTGTCTGCTCTTCCAGAAAATGCTTACCAAATTAGCGTTGCCATACATCTGGATTTTTCCAGACATATTCCTGGAATACTGCAGTCGGCAGCAGTGTCCGTGCGGAAATAGGAAAAATCCAGACGCATCGCAGCCCACGTTGGCAGTGCCATTTTTGCATAAAAATAGCATTTATTTCTTTTTGCATTTTTTTGCCCAAAAAAGCTTAACAACTTTTCTGTCTGGATTTTCACTGTTTGAAATATGGCAACCCTATAAATGCTTTAAGTTTTAAAAATGAGGACCCATGCAGAGGTAATGCTTCTGAGGATTAGAGGAATTGGGAATAGGATGCAGGGCCACACTTTCTTTCCCTCCTCTTTCACACACCAATTCTCACTACCTTCAACTAGCTGCTTTGTCTGTCTGCTGTTAAAACTAAGAATATTACCAAGCTTCCATTTGGAAGCATTACTGGTAGCATCTCCAGAATGTAAAACAACAACACCTTAAACAATTCTTCCTTACAATTATATCAATTGTAAGTAAATGCTTTCCATAGCTTGCAGAAAACTAGAGGTGGAAATAACAATCACAACATTATCAAATTCAGGAAACTAAAACAAAACAAAACACCATTTTGCTTCAGTCACCTCAAATCCTTAATTATACAAGCATTCTAGTTAAAATAATAATAATTAAAGACTGTTAACATGATTTTAAACCACTATGATAGTCATTCAGCACAGAGGTTTAACAGATTATAATATTTCTGAAAGAGTATTTTAAATAGTGTGGAAAAAACCAATGGTAGCTAATACAACAGCATTCAAAATAATAAAGGCCCACACCGGTTAAGAGTTATAAAAATGGACCACATTAAATCTGTACTGTACTGGACTGTACTGGTTTCCTGTATTCCCCCTCAGCTGCTCTTCCATGCACAAGGGGACTGAAAGCTTTAATTTTTAAATAAACTAAACTTTACAATTACATTCATAGTTGGGAAACTCTTGTGTCTTTCAATGGTGGTTGGTTCAAACAAATGAGGATTAGAACCACTGTTTGATCCTGGATTGTTTACATTAAACATTGTTAGAATAAATAATAGTTTCCCAAGTTTCGATGTAACCGGAAATGGTGGTTAGTTCAGAGTTTCACTGCTTTCAGTCTCCTTCACACATGCATTAAGTAGAAGAGGGTACTGTTTATTTGTGCAGTTTGTTCACAAAACACTAAAGCATAGCTTGTTATATCTGAACTGGGCCAAAGTTTGATCTAGGCAAATGAAAGAAAGGAAAAGAAAACCATGGATTTGAAGGAGCTGAAAAAAGGAGAAGGCGACTTAAAATGGATTTTGATGAATAAGCTAAAATGAACGAAAAATATCTCTTCCATGGCCACTAAGACCTGGTGACTAATGTCTGGGACCAGGAGTCAGATTCATTTTCACAGGATGACAGAGATGAGGACTCTAAAACTGAAGGTGAAGGACATGCAGGACCAGCCCCAGAAGTGCTGCTATCAGATGAACCTGTGGAGCCAGTGCCCACCCCCAAGAATGTGGTATTACTTGTCAAGGAGGGGGTCACTTTCCTGAGTCCTCCCTCCAAGTCTACTCAAAAGAGGTCCTTCTGAATTCACTGGGGGGTTACTCCTAGGTAAGTGGAATAATGATTGCAATCTTAGTAAAATTCTTGGCTGGAGATGCATTCTCACTGGAAGACAGGCTAGGCTGATAGCATTTGGCTACGAACACTAAATGAGCTTCATGGCTGAGCAGAAGTTAAAGGGTGAAGGACCCCTGACAGTTAAGTCCAGTCACGAACGACTCTGGGGTTATGGTGCTCATCTCACTTTACTGGCTAAGGGAGCCAACGTTTGTGTGCAGACAGTTTTTGGGTCATGTGGCCAGTATGACTAAGCCGCTTCTGGTGAAACCAGAGCAGCGCACAGAAACACCGTTTGCCTTCCCATCCGAGCGGTACCCATTTATCTACTTGCACTTTGACATGCTTTTGAACTGCTAGGTTGGCAGGAGCTGGGACCAAGTAACGGGAGCTCACCCCGTCGCGGGGATTCGAGCCACTGACCTTCCGATTGGCAAGCCCTAGGCTCAATGGTTTAGACCACAGTGCCACTGGCATCCCTCTGAGCAGAGGTTAAATGGACCCAAAAACCAATGAAACCAATAACACTGAAGCACACTGCTAACCTTCACTTGTTAGAATGAAAATGAGTCCCACTTACAACTCATCACATGTATCTTCCTAAGCACACTTTCTGGATTCTACAAAATACTGAAGAATAATTCTGCATGACACTGTAATCAGGTCACATAAAGATTTGGTTTAGTTTTTACTTTATAATTTATTATGTTCTAGTATGCAGCAGTACAGCTGTCTGTTAGAAAGATGAAGTGACTGAAGAGAAATGTTTTAAATATCCTGTTTAAAACCCCCTGTATATTGTTCTATAGGATTTTTGCAGGGGTGTAATTTTTCAACAATGTTACATCTTAATGCTGACTTCCTGAAGAAGCTTTGACTACAATAGGCATGAATGTGTTTTCAAAGGATGATGGATAAATTGCTGGGTGGTAATATAATATATCTTAGGCAGCTGATGGGGCTTTTTTATGTTCTACGTGTCTTTTAGTTACACAGTTTTAACATAATTATGGTCTATAAAACCATCTCTTCCCTCTCCTAGAACCAGCAATATTTGTCTTGGTTATAGGATCAAGAAACTCCCAATCACATATCATAAAATTAAAACAGGTCAATTCAAAAATTTCTACAGTGAATCATATGTATAAATTGTCTTAGCTTGTTGTTAGTCACCCATATACTGGATTAGTTGCAAACTGATGATATGCTGTTAAGGAGCAATGGTTTATTGGGATGGAGTGACAGTAAGTAACATTGGAACATTTCCAAACCTACTGTCTAATAAAACCCAGATTATTGAGATAAGGGTAGATCAAACCAAAAGCCCATCTCATTCTTTTCTTATAGTGGGAAGCCAGATGCCTATGGGAAGTCCATATGCAGGTTATGAGCACAACACAGCTCTCCTGACTGTGTTTCCCAGCAACTTGTATTTGGAGACTTAAAACCTCTGATACCACCAGCTTGACCACAGCCATGGAAAGAGTTATCTTCTGTGAAAGATCATAGCATAACAGATGAAATCAACCCTTAATGTGCTCAATGAATGTCTGATACACATGTCACTGTAAACAGAAATTCCAGTAAACCTTTCCCTCTTTTGTTCATGTTTAAGAGTATTAATTCAAGAAAAAAGCCTAATGAGGACACAAAAGTGAAGGTGAATTTACATTTTATAACAGATATTCAACAAAACATTTCCCTCTCAACAGGGCAACCCTACAATTAGGCAGAGAGATGTAGGAGCCTCAGGCCATAGATGTGAGGGTGGAAGGAATGGGAATGAGAATGAAGTGTTGTAGGTCAGAGCTGTGTCTGCTATGAAGTCTGCCATACACTCCATGCGTTAGTCTGCTGTCCTTAGGTGTAGTAGAGCACAGTGACCCATTATCAGTGTTTAAGTATGATTCAGCTGCCAGTCTGATCATCTTCTGTATGTTGAATCTACTAGGGCACCATCTTATCCTTTACCTCAAACAACGAAAGATCACAGCTGGGACCTGCCTCTCAGACTTTCTGGATGCAGCGCTGGGGTTGTTAGATCCAGACCTTCCCCTATTTTCCTCCTAGCTGCTAGTCTCAATCTCCACTGAGGTAAAGCTTCCCAGCTCTGATCCTCTATATTCTCTTCTTTCTCATTTTTCCTCTTTCTCTTCCTCCTTGTTCCCTTTTTCCAAGCCTTCACCTCTTGCTTCCTTACTCTGCCTCCTCCAGCCTTTTCTCTGCTTTGCTAATCTATCTACTGACTCATTATTCTATGGCCTCTTTGAGACTTGTGTCCGCTGCACAGCTAGCTGCCACGTTATCTTTTAGCCAGAAGTACTCCCCAGTGAGGGCTGGACCATCAAGAAGGCTGATCGCCGAAGAATTGATGCTTTTGAATTATGGTGCTGGAGGAGACTCTTGAGAGTCCCATGGACTGCAAGAAGATCAAGTGCATCCATTCTTAAGGAAATTAGCCCTAAGTGCTCACTGGAAGGACAGATCGTGAAGCTGAGGCTCCAATACTTTGGCCACCTCATGAGAAGAGAAGACTCCCTAGAAAAGACCCTGATGTTGGGAAAGATTGAGGGCACAAGAAGAAGGGGACGACAGAGGATGAGATGGTTGGACAGTGTTCTCGAAGCTACAAACATGAGTCTGACCAAACTGCGGGAGACAGTGGAAGACAGAAGTGCCTGGCGTGCTCTGGTCCATGGGGTCACGAAGAGTCGGACACGACTAAACGACTAAACAACAACAACAACACTCCCCAGTGTTGTCTGTGCTGCTGCCCCTACCTCTTTAAGGTAGGTTGTGGGGCCAACAGAAATCAATGAATATCCAAATCCTAAGGCTCAGGTGATAAAGGCCAGGAAGAACAACGAGTACAAAAGCTACTTTTCATAGTTTGCTACATAATACTATATTTTTAAAAGACGTTTAAAATAAGTCTTATTGTGGAGTATTGATATAATGTGTTGATATTAAGTGTATTTGATATTTTCAACTTCTGGTAACTGAAGTTTTTATATACGTATTTATATATGGTTAGTTTCAGTTATTTCTAAAGCTAGGCCCCACAAATCAACACAACAATATAAAATGGCAAACTAATTCATAACATTGGCGCACACTACTCCGTGTGTGCCACCAACCCATGCTTCATAAAAAATGGCATTCAGGCTCCTGTTTGGTCAATCACATTGGTACCTAGTATGAGAAGTACAAGCACTTCAAACTCAAGATGTGATGTCATTTTACTTCTTTTCTTTGCCCCATTTTCCCAACACAATCTCCACCCCTAGTTTCTCTGAATCACTATAATTACTGAATTTAATCAAGGTACAGGTAACGTATTAAGGAAGATTTTAGGTAATTAATAACGCTATACTCTCCTGACCCATACACTACTTTTTACATGGAGGGAGTAGGCAAGGCATGGTTGGTATGGTAACACACAAGTCCTTTACTAACAGAGTTCTCATACAGGGCATAGGAATGTCTGTCGGCTTTAGGATTGCTTTTAGCACCATCTAGCTTAGAAGATATTAAGCAATAATTACATGGATGTATTTTTTTCTTTACCTTTACAATATCAGCAGGCTCCTCTTTATCTGAAGCAACAAATAAATGATGTCCACAGACTATTCCCTCTGAAAGGAAATGCTTGAACAACAGATTCGAATAAATACCGTATACATCTTCCTCTGTGAAAAAACAAAGCACACACATTATTAGCATGACAAGCCACATTTGGTGGTGTGGAAGAAACACAGATATGGCAAAAGAGCCCACAACTATGCACTGTCAGTGCCTCTACCATTGGGCTTATACTGCTCCATATGTATTCACAGGACTGCAGGGGCCCCAAAAGATAGCCCAAGCAGATGGATAGATCCAATCTTAGAGAACCATGTGTTATAAGCCTTTCTTTTAGGCCAGTCTATAAAAGGCACATCTCTGAAAATATGAGAGACTTGACAGCAGCAGCTCCACCACCACCACATTGTGCATAACCATTAGCAGGATGCCATTTTCACAACTTCCATTGCTATTAAAGAAGCTCTTTAGAACATTATTAGAGATATGTAATTACTGTTTAACCAGTTGTGGCTTTTAGTGGTTAAGAAGGAGTGTTACTCCTGCTGCAATCTTCATTGGCTTCAGAAATTTCCAGAATTTGCTATGTCATTACAAAGAAAAATATTTGATTTGTTTATTTCTGTAGAGAAATAAATGTGAAATCTTAACCATCATAACAGTGCTGAGCTCTTATCAGGATCCTTAAGCATTCTGTTGAATAAACTATACATATATCCATATATCTGTGAATCATAGGATCTGCTATAAATATAATAGGGGAAAACCTAAATAAAAATAGTCTGCTGTGTTGCTTCAAGGAGTATGGGATCATGTAAAAGCCTTCCTAAACTAGTCAAAGGTGACACCATGTACTCTTGCTCTCATGCTGAAAGCTGACCTATCATCACCTTTAGACCTCAGCATTCTAAATTCTGAAGTAGTGGCTTCCCTAAACATTGTCATTTGTATCAATTCAGATTGTTAGAAATTTCTTTATCTACAAAGAGAAAGAATCCTTCTGCATCTTTAAAGGTGCATGGGGACTTCAACTTAAGAATTCAACTGTAAGAGATATTAAATATTAAAATCTGACATAAGGGGATCTGAACCAACATTTATATTTTGGTGCTTTGCTTAGGGTTCAGACATGTAGGCTGCAGGCAACTTTAGGCTACTTTAGAAGTAAGAGAAATGGATTAGATACCAGCTGTGACCTGAAGTACCACCATAGTAATGGATGTTCCACTTTAGCCAAATTTTACCAGTACAACAAAACTTTTGGATGTGGTAATAAATTAAATGGATTTTAGAACTGAAGGCCTGATTTTACTGAAATTATTACAATGATATTTGATGATTACTCACATGCCTTAATTTTGTTTTTGTTTAGAGTTCTTACTTCTAGACTGCAGTAAGGATTTTAAACTTTCTCTTTAAAAAAGACGAACCTATCTTAATTTTTCAAAATACAGAGTATACTGTTGGCATCATGTAGCCACAAAAAATAAGTCAAATGTTTAGTTTAATTAAGGAACTAGTATAGTACAATCCTGTGGATGTCTACTTAGAACAGGGGCAGAGAACCTCAGACACGCCACGCCACGCCCCCAAGTGCCGGAGCATGAAGCTCCGCCACTGGCTCAGGTAACACCCCTCCCCAGGCTAGCCTTTTCTGCCCCTGCTCAATTATTTTTCCTGTTTCCTGAATGATGATAATGTATGTTGCTTGCCTGGATGGATGCGCGTTTGCATGGCTGGAATGTAGCCTATTATACAGTGGTGCCTCGCAAGATGAAATTAATTCGTTCCGCGAGTTTTGTCGTCTTGCGATTTTTTTCGTCTTGCGAAGCACGGTGTCGGGAAAGTTTTGGAAAAGCTTCAAAAATCACCAAAGTCTTCAAAAACCTCAAAAAAGGCTACCACCGCGTTCTATGAGTTGCTCCTCGAAGTCAAGTCGCAACTGTATTAACGGTGTTAAGAAAAAGGAAACAAACTTGCAAGACATTTTCGTCTTGCGAAGCAAGCCCATAGGGAAATTCGTCTTGCGAAGCAGCTCAAAAAACGCAAAACCCTTTCGTCTAGCGAGTTTTTCGTCTTGCGAGGCATTCGTCTTGCGGGGCACCACTGTACAACAGGTTCCCTTCAACTACCATGAGTATTAACAATGATATTTATTGTTGTTATGAATAATAATAATACTGTGATTCATTACCTACTCTTCACCATAAGAGCCCAAGGTAGGTTATACCAATTTAAAATACAACATAGAATCACAGAACTGCAGAGTTGGAAGGGACTCCAAGGACCATCTAGTTCAACCCTATTGCAATGCAGGAATCTCAACATATGGTCCCCAATCCAATTTAAAACCATACTGGGCCCTGCCTAGCTTTGCAAATGTGCTAGCAGTTTTATTGCTGCACCGCTAGCATTAAAAACAGTTTAAAACAAATTAGCATGCAACAAAAACCGTAAAATGAAAGTGCCAGATGCACCTAAGTTGTGGGGAGGGAATCCCACAACTTAGAGGCTGTCACAGAGAATGTCCTCATCTAGGTCATTACTATTTTTATTAATTAATTTATTGTGTTTTTATCCTACTTTTTTCCCTAACGAATTTGAGTTGTCATACCTGGTTCTCCTCTAAGAACAGTGGCTGGCCCAGGGTCACCCAGTGAGCTTCATGGCTGAGTGGGGATTTGAAACCTGGTCTCTCCCAGGCCCTAGTCTAATACTTTAACCACTACACCATGCTGGCTGGCTACCAAAACCTGAGAGAGTAGTGAAACTACCATGAGGGTTCTCTCTGTTGATCTTAACACCAGTCCCAGGAGGTTCTATAGAAAAAGAAGCAATCACTTAGGGCAGGGGTCAGCAAACTTTTAAAGCAAGGGGCTGGTCCACTGTTCCTCAGTCCTTGGGGGGGGGGGCTATTTTTTTTGGGGGGGGGGAGAACGAATTCCTATGCCCCACAAATAACCCAGAGATGCATTTTAAATAAAAGGACACATTCTACTCATTTAAAAACATGCTGATTCCTGGACCGTCCATGGGCCGGACTTAGAAGGCGATTGGGCTGGATCCGGCCCCCAGGCCTTAGTTTGCATACCCATGACTTAGGGCTTTAAACACTAAAGTGAACACTTTGAATAGGGCCCAGAAACAAACTGGTAATGCACCTGTTTTAAAATGAAACCCAGCTAGAAATCTGGGGCAACTCCATGCACATTGCAATAATCCAATCTGGTAGTTACCAGAGCATGGAGTGCAGTAATCAGTTGCCTCTGTCTAAAAGGAGTTGTAGCTAGTAAACCAGCCATAGGCGCGAAAAGGCACTCTTAACCACTGCAGCCACCTGAGCCTCCACTGAGCCCATACAAGCTATGAAACTGTTCCTTCCAGAGGAATCTAAGAACATGCAGTCTCCTCACCTCTAGGACTTGAGAACTTGGATACAAAACATGTCTGTATTTTCAGGAGCCAGCTTTAATTCATTGGCCTTTATCCAGCTCATCATGGCCTCCAAGCACTCATCTTATACATCAACCACCTCTCCTGATTTATGTAGAACAAAGAGAAAGAGCTGAATATAATATGCACTCCACTTCTCCTGATTCAGCTTCATATAAATGTCATCAACCAGAGTGACCAAAGCAGTTTCAGGGCCATGACTGGGTCTGAAGCCAGTCTGGAATGGCTCCAGATAATCAGTTTCCTCCAAGCATGCCTGGAGCTGGACCACCACACCCTCTCTTGCCCCAAAAGCTGATGTTCACCACTGTACAATAGCTGTTGAACAGTTCTTGATCCAAAGAGGGGGACACACCACCATCTCCTTGTAGGTGGACGGTACCACCTGCTCCAGTGCAGCATTGATCACTCCCTGGATCCACCCCCTACAGTTAGCTCTAAGAAATGTGCAGGTGGTTGGCCATACTTCCTCAAGCTGCCTGCCCACATCCTCAGGACACAACAATTGAAACTAATCCAGCACAGATAGAACAGACAGGTGTTAAGAAACCTGCCCATTAATTTTGTGTATAATTAAATCCCCACTCAACCAGTAATCCCACTGGGTGATCTTGGGTCAGTCATGATCTATTGGCCTAAGATACCTCACAGGGTTGTTGTGCTGTACACTGTCCTGAGCTTCAAGGAAAGGCTGAATAAGAATGCACTACATAAATAATCAGTGTTTGTTGTAGAAAAAAAATCTGATTCCAGCATTTCAACATGAAATGATACTCTGATTAGTAATGGGACATAGCTGCAATTTTTTTTTTATTAGTTAAGATAGAGCTATTTGTTTCTATTAGCTCAATAATTTTGATACTGATAATCATCAATAACAATTAGTTGAAAGAAAAGTACGGTATTTCAGATGAGGTTTAGATAAACACAGTGCAATTGGTCTCAAACAATACTGAAGCAATAACATTTGCTATGTTACTAAATGAGCCAGGCTGCATTTTATAGCTCACATTTGTAATGTTAGGTTTTCAAGTTTTCCAAAAGAACAAGGAGCTGTAAGAAAATAAGTGTTTTGGTTCCTCTAATGCTAAACTTTCAGTGAGAGTAAACAGTGAGCAACCTAAATACAGAACACCTCACTGTCTGCTACAGTGCTCAAAGGATTTAATGTGTTTCAGAAAACCTTCACAAACAATGTATCTTGGATGGTTAGATTCAATGCTTCTCTAAGAATCCTTCAGTTATTCAATTTGTCACATAGAGAATAGCTTTTTTTATTGATTCATTTCTAGGTCACTAAACTTTTGTTTATTCAAAAGATCTAAAGTGCACTCATATGGGGCTATTCTGATAGCAGCCATTGTTCCCAGCTTCAGTACTTATGTTACTATTCAAAGTCTACACAGCCTGGACCATTCTCCCCCCACCCCCACCCCGCATCCCATTGTTTGCTACAGGTATTTTGACACCACAGAAATTAGCTCCTGCATTTTCCTACCATACAATATAAGTAACAATCAGAAAGTGAAGCATGTTCTTATTTATACAATATATCCTTGTGAAAAAGCAAGCTGCATGGGAACACAAACTCAGAAAGCTGATACATTTTTTTGAGCAAAAAGTTCTAGATCCACAAATCCGTTAAGGCTGGTGTAGGCAATGTGGCATCCTCCAGATGTTGTTAGACTCCAACTCCCATCAACCCCAGGAAGCAGGACCATGGTCAAGTATGACGGCAACTGAAGCCCGACAACATGGGCAGGGGCACCATGTCAGTTACTCCTGCAACCCATGATACTTGCCATATAGCACCACCTTCTTGTGGTTTTGATTAGGACTTAATACCCAGCACATGTACACCCAGTGGCAACTTCTCATTAAGAGGGTAAAGGAAACAGTCTCCTGAAGTCAACGCTCATGTTCTGGCTGCACGTTAGCACTTCTCTAATACTTGCCATAGATCTGACTGGCTGAGAAGAAACTTCCATGCTACAGATTTGTCCCTTAATGTTTTTTAAAACTGGTTTTCATGTGAATTGTCCCTCTACCACATAACAAGAAGCTCCAAGTGCATGGGGCATTTTAAAACAAACCAACAGAACTGATTTTAAGTATCTTTTTACACATTCCTTTCTATTTCAGCTATTTATACACTGCTTAAGCATAGTACCTAGAAATTATAAAAATTCTATAGTAGATAAATTCAGTTAACATTACTCATAAAAACAGGAAACTTTCTTAAAATGACAACTGAAATAGAAAGAGCTTCATCAAGCACCTGAAGTTCCACAGAATTAGGCCCATAATACTGAATGCACAGCCCACAGCCATGCAGCTAAGTCACAGGGAACCAATAACAGAGGATTTCGGTGGTTGGGCAGAGTTACAAGGAATCAGGCAGTCCTAAGGGTATCCAGGACCCAAGTTGTTAATGACATTGTAAAAGAATACAAGAACCCAGAGCTTGACCTGGTAACATGGACAGCCAGTGCAAGCTTTTAAGCCTATCCCCACCAACAGTCTAACCACAGCCTTTCACAGCAGCTGGAGCGTTTGGACCAGGCCCAAGGGTAGTCCCACATTGCAAAAACCAAGAGCAGGTTGCAATAACCAAGTTTTGAGGTTACCAGTACATTAATCACTATGGTCAAGAATGGCCATTGTTGGCAAAGCAACTAGTAAAAGGCAAGCCTGGCCACTGAGGCTATCAGAGACTTGAGTAACATCCAGGATTACCCCACAAACTACAAACCTGTTATTTCAGAAGGGGTGCAATCCAGTTCCAAATATGCAACTGGCTCAGTTTATTATTATTACGGAGGTTCTTAATCTATTTAGAAGCTATATTAGAAGCTGGAAAAAATAAGGAGACTAAACTAAACACTATAATTGGTGCAGGAGCAGGAAAAGCAAGTCACTGTTAGCCTGCTGTATCTACCTGAAATACAAGAAATACAAGAAATACAAGAAAGAACTGAACAAGATTGTTAAGGAGTTACCCCCACACATCCAAGAACAGATCCTCACCAACACACCAACAGAACCTCGACCAGGAACTTTCTATCTTCTACCTAAAATACACAAACCAGGAAATCCAGGACGCCCCATCATTTCAGGTATTGGCACTATTACAGTGGGTGTCTCCGGTTATATGGACTCTGTTCTGAAACCATATGCCATCAGTGCTCCCAGCTATGTACGTGACACCACAGATTTTCTGAGGAAAATACAATCTTTAAATAATCTTCCCAACAATACTATACTAGCTACTATGGATGTGGAATCTCTGTATACCAACATCCCACACAACGATGGTTTACAAGCTATAAGGAACACCATTTCAGATAAAACCACAGCGGACCTTGCCACCAAACTCTGCCAATTTGTCCTTACCCACAACAACTTCAAATTCGGTGATGACCTGTTCCTTCAGATCAGCGGCACAGCAATGGGCACCCGCATGGCCCCAAAGTATGCCAACATCTTCATGGCAGATTTAGAACAACGTTTCCTAAACTCCTACCCACTCAAACCTCTCTTGTACCTGCGATACATTGACGATATTTTTATCATCTGGACACATGGTCAACAGACCCTGGACACCTTTCACCAGAAATTTAATGATTTTCACCCCACAATCAACCTTACAATGAATCAATCTATGCAAGAAATACATTTTTTGGACACTACTATAAAAATACAGGATGGACGCATAGACACCACCTTATACCGTAAACCAACTGACCGACAAACATATCTACATGCCTCTAGCTACCATCCCAAACATACCAAACAGTCCATTGTATATAGCCAGGCACTACGTTACAGCCGCATCTGTTCCAATTCTACAGACAGAGACTCTCACCTAAGAGATCTACAGCAAACCTTTTCAGAACTAAAATACCCAGCAGATGAAGTTAGACAACAGATCAACAGAGCCAGACTTATACCCAGAGAGAACTTGCTGCAAGACAGACCCAAAAAAGAAAATAACAGAACACCTCTAGTCATCACATACAGCTCCCAAGTTAAAACAGTACAACGCATCATCAGAGATCTACAACCTCTCCTGGACAATGACAGTTCTCTTTCTCAAGCTCTGGGAGGAAGACCTTTCATTGCCTACAGACAGCCACCCAATCTTAAACAACTCCTAACCCACAATAATACTACAACCAGACTTAACACGGACACTGGCACCAGAGCCTGCAATAAACCCAGATGCCAACTTTGCTGCCACATACACCCGGACAACACCATTACTGGCCCCAACAACATCACACATACCATCTCGGGACTATTCAATTGCTCATCATCTAACATTGTGTATGGCATCAAATGCCAACAGTGTCCTTCAGCTCTCTATATTGGACAAACAGGCCAAACCTTACGCCAAAGAATAAATGGACATAAATCTGACATCAAGAATCACAAAACAGAGAAACCAGTAGGAGAACACTTCAATCTCCCAGGACATTCTATACAAGATCTCAAAGTAGCTGTTTTACTACAAAGGAATTTCAGAAATAGACTGGAAAGAGAAGCTGCTGAATTGCAACTCATTACCAAACTTAAAACCATGGAGAGACCTGGTTTGAACAAAGACATTGGATTCTTATCCCATTATACATGACTAAGCCATTTCTCACCTTCTCACCCCTTGCCTTTTCCTGTAAGACCTATTACAGTCGTTAAGAGTCGTCAGCAGGCTCATCTCAGCTATCTGCCAATCTCCCATTCCCACCACCCTTCTGAGTAATACCCCTCCCCACCTTCTCACTATATAGAAGGATCTGGCAACTTCTGTTTCAGTGTATCTGAAGAAGTGTGCTTGCACACGAAAGCTCATACCAAGAACTAACTTAGTTGGTCTTAAAGGTGCTACTGGAAGGATTTTTTTTATTTTATCTACTCACAGTTTAAGTAAATTATGTGAGAATTAAATACAGGATCTCCAATAAATCTATTTTAATTTATACGCCTCTTTTCAGAGCATGATTTTATAAACAGATAATACTGAATTACACACAATACAGAACAACAAATGTGACTACTTAAAAGTTTTAAAATTATCGGTACTATCATTAGAAGCCCCTAAACATAATAAGCTTTGAAAGCTATGGTTGAAGAGAATTGAATGCAGTATATCTGCAAATATGACAGTCTGTAGTGCAGATAGTCTAGACAGGTTGCCCTAGAGCTGCTGAGAATCTGTCACAACCCATCATTATTAATTTATTAAATCATCAGCATTCATAGTACTATAGTCTAATAGTATGACCTAAGGTGAACATTTCCTAAGTTATAGAACATCTTACCTAAAGTGCTGTAGGTAACATGATAAGACTATTTTAATCATTCCCACCATCTAAAATTCCATCTAAAATATTTTGCTAATGTCCATAGTAGTTATTAAGCTCAGGGGAGGTTAGTCTGTGTCACTTGTTTTTAATTAGCACATGCCAAAACAAAGTTAGCAAACATATATGTTACAATACTTGGCACACTGCCATTCAGCAGGAAGGTAAATTTTGACAAGTTATATTTTGTATAATTATATTTAGCAAATCACTGTTTTGTACCTTTCTAGAGATTACCTTTTTCAACTTTCAAAAAGGTGATAAAGTCAATTATGTTGACAAGGGATGAGTACCCTTAATAGGCAGGTTAGATTGCATACCTAAAACAAAAAAATGGTAGCTAATTAAAATAGCTGAAATTGCTCCAAGGCTTAGACTGAACAAGAATGGTCCTGCCTTTACTCACGTTAAAGTTTTAGCTTTATAAAAACTTGACCTCAGCTACTAAACAAAACCCTTTTGTAACCTAACTTTTTAAAATTTTGACCTGCCAATTAAAAGACACACAAAAATTCACTTAAATTTGTTATGCAAGGTTTTCCTACTGGAATGCAGTTTTAGGAAATTTGCATATTCAATAAAATACATAATAATTTTGAAATAAAATATAAAACTATATGGTTATTTAGGCTGCCAAAGTATCTGTAGGTAAAACATGATAAAAACAAACACTGACAGCTGTGTATTAATACAATAAAAATGAAGTTTTACTTTCAGCTCTGTGATAACGCTGTCACAGAGTCTGAAAAAAGTGAAACTCGAGTAACAATTTAAAATCAAAGAATCTTTGTTTTATCAAAAAACAAAGGCAGAAGAAAAAAAGCACACAATTTTCCTATTGTTTGTAATCTGTGGCCTAGCAAGGATGGCCTCCTGAACACGCCCTTCTTTTATCAAATACTAGTATGGTGGGGAAAACATACAAAGAGATTCTAGGCAATTATTTTTCAACTCTGAAATGGTCACAGTCCAAAAGTTTCTAAAGCAACACAAGGTTGTAAGCCTTTTAATATAATTAAGCATGGGTTATTTCATTTATATGTTTTATATCATACTTAAGAAGTTATATACATTTTAGCATATTTTTATTCTAGTTGCTGCCATATCAACCTACTGGTATGAAATTGATTAAAAGACAATTTCTGTTCTAGAAACTAGTAGAATGCTCTTTCAGATCTGGAACTTGGCTTCAATCTTCACCTATAACATAGGACTCACTTATGTAGCACAATCCCCCAGTGGTTCACTCAACATAAATCTCACTGTATTCAGCGAGATCATTTCAAGGTAAGCGTGCCAAGTATTGCAGCCTTATTTTTCTACCATGCTGAACAAGTGTGTGTATTTCCTAACTCTTCTCTCCTTCTCTTTCTGGCTTAATTCCAATGTCACAGTTCCAATCGACTCCCCACCTCACATTCTCTTACATGCCCAGTTTAATACAAGATTTCCTGGTTTGTTTAATTAATTTGCTGTGACATCCTAACCAGGAAACTGTGGTCTGAGTGCTCCATGCAAAACAGGGTTTCACATCCCCAACATAACAAAACATTGCTTGTTGGACCCAGGATATATGGGTCCAACAAGCAATGGTTTGCTACATATGAGCTAGATTTCTCGCGACGAGAGGACGGAGAAGAATGAGGCCGAGGAGAGGCTGGCGCCGCCGCAAAAGACTGCTGAACACGCCCCCTCGAAGGCACCTGGTTGGATGCCTGCCGA
This sequence comes from Podarcis pityusensis, assembly GCF_964106645.2. Taxonomy (NCBI): domain Eukaryota; kingdom Metazoa; phylum Chordata; class Lepidosauria; order Squamata; family Lacertidae; genus Podarcis; species Podarcis pityusensis. The sequence goes on along the minus strand of NC_138028.1, from coordinate 65,067,970 downwards.
GGGGGCGTGGGCGCCAGCCAGGTGAGAGGAGGAGGCAGGGGGCTAATGCCCCCGCTAGGGGCGGTGCTCGGGCTCCCGCCCACAACCACTCCCCTCTCTTCCAGGGAGGAGAGTCTTTGCTACATATGAGCTAGATTTCTGGGTTTTTCTTCTTTAGAAAAAAAAATCCCTAGACGGGAGGGAGGGGGAAAGGGCTGACAACAATGCTGTGAGCCACCAGCTAAATACAAATGGCATTCAGGTAGTATTTCAAATAATATTTAACAGGATTTGAAGCCATTCTGTTATGCAAGCTTCAGAAAACCTTAACAATAGAAACAGACATTTAATAATCTTGAGTTTACTATTAGTTTCCTAAACTAGGCAGGATAATATACATCAAATAATGAAGATGAGTATTTGATTTGATAAGGGATTTAATACTGAAGTGATGCAATCTATTCTTGAGACTGTTAAAAAAGAACCTAACCTTTTAACACAGAGTATAATACTGAAATATCCTCCTTGGAGGCTTAACTCCGACAGCTTCAATCTCATGATACAGAAAGCTTGTCTAGACTGATCTCATGACAATATGTTACTGTTGTCTGTATAATGACAGGCCATTCAACTAGAACACCAACCATACTTGCTTTAAAACCAACATCCAAGATACAGATTCTACACATAATAAGTATGAAAAATAGTCCATATGATTCAAAAATTAAAGTCTTAGGAACTGAAGTACCGTCACTTCCATGTTTTCAATTACTATCCCCACACAAGCTTAAATGATCCAAGTTGATTAGCAATTTCAGTGAAGAATTCTGGTTATCTACGAACACATATGCACTTTTTCATGATCCAATCACTATACAGTAACCATCTCCTGCATTAAGTCTAACACGGCCACAACTGTACATCTCACAATTTTATCTAATCCCTACATTGACCAGTATTTATTCTCAGAGATGACCTACTGAAATCAAAGATTGAAATTGCTGAAGCAATTATTTAAAACTGTTCTGAGCAGTGCTTTTTTCGGGGGGGGGGTGCAGGGGGACACCCCCCTAAACATTTTGCGAATCTTTGTACTTTTGTCCATTTACTGTATTTATTTTTCCCAATCTGAACTATAAAAAGGTGATTTTCTTGAGTAAAAATGAGAGTACCTCTAAACATTTTTTAAGAAAAAAGCACTGGTTCTGAATATTGCCCCTCGTTTTTATTATCATATTAGAGATATTAAAGTAACTTTTGAGAAGCTTTATTGTTTTTACCTTACCTGCATTTTTTCAGCTTTCCTTTCTGATCATATAGGATGAGTTGATCAATATGATCAACACTATGTGAACAACTGCATAACACAGTGGTTGCCAACCTCCTTATGCCCATAGGCATGTTTGGATTTTTGCATGAGTGCCATGGTCATCACCCTTCTGGTCATCCCTCTCCCCCCCCTGCACCAGATTCAATCTGGTGGATTCTGGGTAAAAATCAGATCCAGTACAATTAATCTGAAAGGAAAGGGTCATTCCTTGAACTTCCTCCTTCAGCTCTCAAGAGAGAAGAAGTCAACCATCCTCAACATTCCATGATCAAGGGGGCTGGAGCAGGCGCATAGAGTCCATAGGCCCTAGGGGAAGACCTCAGGGGTGCCACTGTGCTCACAGGTGCCATGTTGGTAACCCCTGCTTTAACACAATCCTGTGCTAGCCATGGTTTATGTGAAAAATGGTTTATGTTACTTTTACTTTAATAGGAAGTGTGTGCTCATCCTTACTTGGAAGATCATTTATTCCTTCCAATGCGCGCTCTCTCTCTCTGTTTGTTTGTCCTCCCCCCCCCCCAAATTCTATATTTTTAAGGGTTTAAAATCTACCATCAGTTCTTTACATGAAAAAACCTTTGACGGGAGACACTTGGCATCATTGTGCTGGAAATGGGAACTGTGCTTCACAATAACTATGGGTTGTATTCAATGTAGCGCTAAGGCACTATCACTACAAGAATTTTATTTGCATGGTGGAACCTTGCCTCTTCCACTGCGCTAGCACATATGCTTACCATGGCTTCTGCTAGCACAACTATTTAGTTGAATATGACCCTATGATTAGTTTAAACCTGCCAGCTCCAGAAACCATGTTTTGAAACTGTTTCATTTTGAAATTAACTGACCATAATTAGTTATTCTCAGTTCAGGCACAATGACAAATCATGTTTAAGGGGGAATGACAGAAAAACCTTCTGAAGTATTCTTCTGGCCATGTGGGAAGAGGGAAGTATGAGGGTTCCAGCTTGCACACATTGTAGTAAATCAATGTTTAACATGATATGAGAATACGGCCACGGTGAAAGAAATTAATGTTTTCTTTACAACAAGTCCTTCATTATCTTTTAGAAGGAACTCCTTAGAAAAACCATTCTAACATTTTTCCTAAAACACTTGAAAAAATAAAAAGATAATGCCATGACCATATAATTGCTAGTAAGTAAAATGTATTAGAAAATTTCATACTAACCAATAAGAAGAAGGGTTCCAACTGCCAAACCTCCACCTAGGAACAAATTAATTTAAGAAATTAGAATGCATAATAATGTTTCCAACAATTAGTAGTATCAAGGAAAGGTGATACAGGAAGTTAAAAATGTAACATGAAAAACATTTTAATTACCTTTATAATACTTCTTACAATTCACTATTAAATAATTATATATTGCATATAATTATATATCACGCACTACAATTACTTTCACAATATGGTGAAAAGATCCTGCATAGCGCTACATAACTAAACGCAAGTACTTTAATAGTGTTGTCACAAGCCAACATTCCTTTGTTTTATTAAGACTATTCTACACATAAAGTAATCCTTCCTCATTAGAGCAAGTGTTTGAAGAACCTGGTACAGTTACGGTAATTCAGTAAGTTGCATTTATCATGAGTCAAAACTATCTACTGGTAGTTGCAGGAACGGACTCAGCTGTGTATAGGATACTGATTAAGTCTACCATCCTTTACATTTATCTGGAATCATTCCCACTGAATTCATTAGACTTTATTTTTGTTTAGTTATTTTACAATAGTGCAAGGTTGATAGCCTCCACCTTGCAACCCACATCCCACCTGCACCAGTGCAGAGAACAGCAAAGCAAAGCTAAACCCATACATCAATCCAGCATATCTGCACAAAGAGCTCAGATAGAGCCTAAATGAACATATAATGAGTTTACACCATTGCACAGTGGTACCCATCTCATATGAGCATAGGATCAGCTGAATCAACCCCTTTGATGAGTGGGCATCTTTATCATCATCAGCCAGCTCCTAAATCTTTCTTCTCTCCCTTCATCTGGAGAAAAGAGCCTGGGACCTGGACTATAACATGAGGAGCTGGATACCAGAAGACACTTCCATAAACACCTGTCTATATTATGCCTTTTTCTGGATTTTTGGTAAACTGAAATCTTGACTAAAAGACTGATAAGCAATATTTTTGTACTTCAGTGGTTTAGCTGCATGTACCTTTTGTTTATAGTTATTGTACTTTCTCTTATTATCATGTTTGGATAAGAAGGGTGGGTATGGTATTTTACTCTTTCAAGTATGCTAGTTCATGTTTTACTTCCCGAGTTGTACATCTTTTAATCTTAAAAATAGTTGCAGAGCTTTCTATAGAACTAAGACTGCTCTAGACTGAATGGTTGTGGATTCCAAATAAATGCTACGTTGCCGAAAGTAAACAGAGCCGTTTTCAGTCACCAGCAACAGAGGTCTGTTTAAGGTGCTAAAAAACCCAACAGAACCCAACCAGCAATATCTCCAGAGTACGTAAAGCCAACGTACCATAATAATGAAATACAAAAGAAACATTCTGTGGGTACATCTAGCTGAGGTATTCTGACGGCAGTGGTTGTCATCTTAGTATCAAAAAACATAACACACAAAGTACATAAAATATCTTTAATTAGAAGACATAAGTTGGTGTAAGAAATAGGTAAACTTTCAACCAGAGGCAAAAACAAAACTATGAAGAATTAGAATAGAGAAAAGAAAGTAAAAATACGGAAATATTAGGGGCCCAACATCACAGAAAGGCCTATTCATTCATTATACCATGATGGCAGATGCATTCCTTTACGTCATTTCCCACCCCAAGTTATTCAGTTATGTCAGGGATAAGGGGCCCCTGGTGCTCTAAAAGTTGCAGGACATCAACTCCCATCAGCCAGCATGGCCAACAGTTCAGAACAATGGAAGTTGTAGTCATTCAACATCTGAGAGTCATAGGTTCCCCATCTGTTTACATATACTGTTTGTAAAGTAAGGAAACACTGACATCATTAGATGAAATAATGTAAATTATTAATATTTATTGAATTTATATACCGCCCTAAAGCCAGAGGTCTCAGGACAGTTCACAGAAAAGATCAACATAAAAGCCACAATATATATAATAATAATACCCCCCACAAAGAGTCACATTTTAAAAGGGCATAGGATGTCAATCAGATCAACCAAAGACCTGGTTAAAAAAGAACATTTTTGCCAGGCACCTGAAGGTGTATAATGAAGGTGCCAGGCAAAGGTGCCATTCCACAAATACATTGTGAATATATATATCATGTGACATTTTTTCTAAGATATTTAGAACTCTTAATCTAATAACAGAAATGGGCATCCATAAGTATTAAGTGAATGAAAAAACTGTATAGGAATGAACACACTGAGGACCGAGAGAAACTACTCTATCTGAAACAGACTAGTTAATGCTGCTGCTGCTGCTAACATCTGGGATCTCCAAACAGGAACAGGATCATTGATGGCAAAGGACACTGTCTACTTGGTAGTTGTCAGATTAGGGAGATCCAAGTTTAAATTTTTACACAACAGTGAAACTCACTTGGTAACATTGTGCCAGTCACACATACAGTGGTACCTCTGCCTACGACCGGGATCCATTCCGGAGCCCCATTTGCAACATAGCAGAACGCAACCTGCGTCTGTGCGTGTTGGAATTCACAGCTTCTGCGCATGATGTCATTTTGAGCATCTGCGTGAGTGGCAAAACCCGGAAGTAACCCTTTCCGGTACTTCCGGGTTGCCGCGGGACACAAGCTGAAAACGCTCAACCTGAAGCAAACGCAACACGAGGTATGACTGTACTAACCTACCCCACCCCACAAGGTTGGAGACCTTTGTGGACACCCCTAAGCTCTTTGTGGGAAAGCATATAAAATGCAAAATAAATGAACATACATAATTTTTTTAAGCTAATGGCCCTAGCTTGGATCCAGACCAAGTTAGCTGAATTTCATTCCTATTGAAATAAATGGGATTTCAGTTATGACTGAAATCACTTCTGAATGATGTGTTCATGGTCATGTGTGAAATTTAAATGTCCTCATAATGTGAAGAACTAGATCTTGTATTTCAGAATGGCAGCATCATTCAGGGTGGGGGATCCCAAAATGATCTCATCCCACCTAAGATTATATATATTTTGGAGAAGGCAAAATAACACAAAAAAATTAAATAGAAGCAAGGATTATAATAATACAAAATTTGAGATGGGGTGCAGCCAATGGCATTTGGTAAAAATGGCATTTCGCTAATAGTTTTCCTATTGAGTAAGCATTAAAATGATCTACTAGCAACTGTTCCCTTTCTAATGATGATAAAATGAGATGGAATCAATGATAGTTTTTCATTTCCGTTCTTTTCTGTCTGAAGAGCATGTCTTATCTAATCTAGTACAATGGTTGTATCAAGCAGACCACCCAAGGCCTGATTCGTGCATTACACTTTTGAAGGTGTTTGTTGATGTGAGAACTGCATACACATCTATATACAGTGGTGCCTCGCAAGACGAAATTAATTCGTTCTGCGAGTTTTTTCGTCTTGCGAGTTTTTTCGTCTTGCGAAGCACGGTTTCAATTTTTTCAAAAAAATCTTCAAAAACCTCAAAAAAGGCTACCACACCGCGTGCTATGAGTTGCTCCCCGAAGTCAAGTCGCAACTGCACCTCTTCAAGCAATGCACCCTGTATTACTGTAACGGTTTTAAGAAAAAGGAAACAAACTTGCAAGACGTTTCCATCTTGCGAAGCAAGCCCATAGGGAAATTCGTCTCGCGAAGCAACTCAAAAAACGAAAAACTCTTTCGTCTTGCGTGTTTTTCGTCTTGAGAGGCATTTGTCTTGCGAGGTACCACTGTACTCACAACAAACCTTACTGAACTCATGCCCAGCCAAGCTAATATATAACCAAATATGTGTACTCACTTACAGGTTCGTGTGCATGGGAATCTTAGAATGAGAGTCATATATTGTTTTCCACATGACCCCTTCACACATCTGTTCTGTCAGAAATGGGAACACAGGAAAACCACAAAACTGGAATAGTACCACTGCCAAGCAGAAAAAAGTAGGGGTAGAATTCTAGCTGCTCAAATTGTTGTTTATTATAAGTGAATTGCATTTGGGAAATTCCTCCTTCGGGGCACATTTTTAACAACAATTCTCGCATCTAATGTATATTGCAGCAACTCCTGCTCCTACTAAATTATCACTCACTTCCTCATAGGCCTTTTCCCTTAAAAGGATGACATGGAATTCCCTATGGTAGTTACATCCCACCAAACCACTACATTCCCAAATCTGTGAGCCCATGAAATGACCACCTTTAGATAAAAGACCTGATGCATGATGCAACTCATATCTGAACATAAAGAGATACATGAAGTTCTAGCTAGATTCAAAATGAGAGTCCTAAGTGTCAGGAAAAAGAAATTAATTGTAAACCAAGGTCTTGACCACAATGCGCATGTCCCACTGGCTTTAAGTATGATTACTGAAAAGTGAGGACTAAATTTATAGGATCCAAATGGTGTACTGCACATACAAACCAAGTGGCCTTAAGCATCATTTTACACCTGAACCATTGTGTTTTATTTATAACTTGCACACACAGTGCACAACTCCTTTAGAAGTTTCAACGTGACTACCATGAGGTGTCAGAAGTTTCCCAAGCAGACACATCAGGTCCACACCAACTTTATAGTAGCTTTAAAACAACTCCATTATGTTTATTTTGCAGAAACTACCCACTTGGGCACTTTGGGTATGAAGCAGAATGAACAAGTTTAAAAACGAACGAATAAAAGAACTAATTGCTCCCACACAGTTTTTTTAACATCCACGTCCAGTCTCTAACACAACGCACATTTAACTCAGTATTCAAGAAGTTTTACAGCAGCGCAAGTCAAATGGGCTCAGGGTGGTCTGCAGAATGAAAGTGGTGCACGCTGCAGCTATTACATGGATATGTTGAATATTGCTGGGTTCCACTCAATCCATTCGTATCTTGCTACTATGTGCCCTGGAGCGTTAGATTTTCGAGTTTCTTTTAAATTCGATATTGAGCAGAACTACACAGAGCCTCTACACAGAAACTGCTGCGTGAGGCTGCTTTGTATTCATGGACGCTTTGATGCGAGAAGGCACTCGTAGGCAACGCCATCCTGACGGCATGGCATCAGCGAGCGAGCAAGGGGAAACACGCGAAAGGAGGACAGCCAGCCAGTGGCTATGTAGATGACGGCACGTCTCTTTAAGAAAGCCATGCCTGCTCTGCCGGGACTGACTCCACTTCTCATCCTCAAGGCTCCGCGCGCATTTCAAGAACCCATGCTCTCCTCGAGCATCCTCAAGTTTCCTTGGGCGGAATACTTAGCCCCTTGGGACAGCGGAGAGTAAGTACCACGGGGCTCGGTGGGAACGCGGGGGTCGAACCCACAGCCCTGCCCCGGCACGAGGCGGCCGGATGCGTCCCGCTCCCCACCCCCGCTCCCCCTTCTCTCGCAGCCTCCCTGCTTTCCTCCGCGCACACTGAGCCCGACAGCGGTTCAGTCAGGAGGGAAGCAGCTCTGGGGCTCGGAGGGGCTGCTACTGAGGGGAGCCAGGCAGCCCCCCAGCGCCTCGCCTCGCCTGCCCTCCGAGGCCACCTCAGCCCGCTCGACTACCGCGAGACCCGCACGGCGAGGTGACGGGACGTGTCAGGAGACTGCGCAGCGCTGCCGGCACCAACCTAGCACATAGTCCAGAGAGGGGACCCCGCTGGAAAGCAGCAGCTGCCCGTGCCGGACCGAGGGCCGGGTGCCCGGCAGAACGGCCAAGCGGCCGCCTCCTCCTCCTCCATCCGGCCCTTTCCTTTGGAAACTCGTCGTTGCCCTGGCACTCTGCTGCTGTTGGGCCGGCCCGCCGGTCGCCAAGGCCGCCATCTTAGCTTCTGCGCCGTTGACAGGGAAGAGGCGACCGGCGCGGAGGAGGAGCGGCGGGGCGGGTGGAGGGGGGGGAACGGACGCGCGGCGAGCCAATGGGGAGGCCGGTTGTTGGCAGGCGCAGTGGCGTCGGCTGGGGGTAGGCGAGGAGGGCTCTCGGTCCCCGCGGCTTCTGGCCCAGGCAGGTGAGTCAAGGGCAGGAAGAGGCAGCTCGCGAGCCTGTCCGCAAGAGGTGTCGTTCGTAACGCTCCGTGAAGGAGGGGAGTGCCAGTCGGGCCTTTCTAGGCAACGGGACGCTTCTGAGGAAGCTATTTTTAAAAAATAAATAAATAAATTTGGAAACGAGATACAGTATACTGTACGTCCCTCTTCCTGTTTAGGTGCAGGAAGTGGTGTGACCCTGGGGGAGTGGGGAAAAATATTTGCTACCACGTGTGACGAGCGGGCCGGAGCCCTCCTCACCTCATTCCACCCACCTGGCTCGTTATGAGAACTTAACTTTCTAAAGTGTTGGTGTTCTGTGCATACTTACACGAAAGTAACGCCCTCCCCTCCTCCAAGGCACATTGGGGTTGACTGGAGAGTAAGCATGCATTGGATCTTGCCGCCTTGAAGTCGTTTATTCGAATTGTTTTCCGTGTGTGTTAGCTTACCAGCTAATGCTGGTGAGGCCAATTGGGAAGGTGAGTGGTTGGTGCCTGGCACAGTTAAGACTGTAATTCGGTGCAAGAGGTTTCTGAGGATTTCATTGTACATGACTCAGAAGGTTCTGGCTACACGGCGGAAAAGCCAGGTTAGCTCTCCAGGATTAATGCAGAGTAGCACTCTTAATCACTTGCTTGACCTTGGCTGTGGAGACCCATTGGAACTTGTACATGGATACCAATTGAAATCGCTTTATATGGCAGTGAAATTTTGTGTATACCTTTCTGTTGTGCATATTAGGTTCCCACTTCATATTTACCCCGCTGCAGGCCATGGAGATGGAAGGGTAGCAAAGGGTGGGATCCTGGTTCACAGGGTGGGTCAGTAGACCGTTACAATTTGCCTTGCAGAGCAATTTGAAGCATCCTCCATTTGCATTTTAACATATGCATTGCCTCTGAACTCTTGAACCTGGACTTGCCTTCAGCTATATATATCTTCTGTTGAGATCAGTGCACTAGTGAAAGTGTACAGGGACGCACAAGTATAGAGCGCTGGCAAAATGTTGAAAAATGTTTCATCCACAGATGTGACTACTTCAGAAGATTATTGGGTCTTTTCTCCCATCACCAGATTCTTTAAGAATACTTGTGTTAATGTCATATCTGGACCCAAAGATTGGTTTGTTTTTTGTTTTTTATTCTATCTAGGCCAATAAGAACTTTTGTCTCTTGCCATCACTATTTTCCTCAGTTTCCCTTCCTGAGAACGTTACTTCAGGCACAGGGGTCTGCCCAACATCTTCCACACTGAAGTCAATGCAAAGAATCCCTTCAGTTTCAGTCTCCTTTTTCTCTTTTAGTATGCCCTTAATGTTTCAATAACACACTGTGCAAATTTTTGCATCCTTCAGTATCTGCTTTCATCTCTTTTGCCACAGTTCAGGTTCCTTTTTATTCTCATTTGGAAAAGACTTCTGTTTCCTGACATGAGCCTTATTGCCTCTAATATCTCCTGTGACACTGCTCATTAACCATGCTGGCATCCTCTTGGCTTTGGTGAGACCTTTCCTGATCTGTGGTGTACATTCTATCTGAGTTATAAATAATTTTAAAAAACCGTAAGCATCTATCTGCTAATGGGTATGGGCCAATACATTCCAAAGTCAGGTTGCAACTAGATGCAAGCAAGGTCATTTTAGGGGGTGAAACTTTTTTTTTGTAAATTTCTTTAGTGAGGGCCTTAAAAATATGTTATTGGGTGTGAGTTAAAATCTGCTATTAGTTTTTGATTGGACAAGATTTAGCTTGGTAAGTCTGCATTTAATGAAGAAGCACATAAACTTCTTTTGGAATTTTAGTTTTACCTTCTGAAAATATCAGATAATGCTAAATGATAATGATAATAATATTATATTAAAGATAACTGCAAGTACTTGGTAACCGTTTTTTAACAATTTCTATGCAATTTTACGCACATTTTACTTACCAAGTAAAGCGAAATTATATTAATTTAACCAAAATATATTTTGAACTCCCAAGTCGTGTTACAACTTATTAGCACCCCTAATTTTTGAAATTTGAAAGTTACAAAATTTAACATACCCTAATGCTATAAGGTACTTTTTAGCACGATGAGACATTTTGTTTCTTTTTTCATATGGTGTAAATATTAAAATCTGTATTTGAATTTATAAAATTCTATAATTCTTATTTTCACAAAGCTATGCTAATTTGAATACTTTCATCATTGTTTCTCATACTGAAGGAGAGAAGAAGATGATTTAGTGTAGGGGGTAACACCTGCACTGTCGTCAGTTACATTGCTATTTTAAATAATCTTCTTAGCGGCACCTGTCCTTTATACACAAAACCCTCTTTTCTCATCAGTTCTGGAATGTAATAGTATTGGATTTTGTTGATTAAAGTTTTATAGTCACTAAATCAGATTAACTGTTGAGTCATCTGACAAGGAAAGCTACCAGCCATGCAGTACAGCTCCCTGAAGTGTCTGTGCTGTGAGCTCAAGCTTCTTGAGATGTTCTTAGGTATTTCAATAGAATGGGTCAGAGACTACAGGTGCAAAGATGATGGCTTCATTTTCTTAATCCCTTTACAAACAAAGAGGGGATAAGCTTGAGAAATCTAGTACCTTCAGTCCAGAAGCCAACATTTTGAAAACACATTGCACTCAGCAAGTTCTATAACATGCCACCCAGTCAGAGGCATTTTGGAATTTCTTCCCCAAATGCCTATATGATGCCACTTCTCTTCAAGCATCTCTACAAAATCCACCTTTTCTGTTAAGGCTTTGATGTAACCACTACTTCTCATGCCTTACTGTAACTGGGCCTGTAACTAACTATAAGCATCTTTAATGGAAACAACTGCCTGTTGCCTTCCCTTCTTGTGTTGTTTCTTGTGTGCAAGCTTCTTGGGGCAGGAACCTGTCCTCTAAAGTGCCATACAGACAGCTGCTGCTAAAAGAATAAAAAACCCACCATGTTCAGTGGAGCTTACTCCCAAGTCATTGTGCATATTGTTAGAGGCTGAAAAGTTGTTTCTTAGCTCTTGGATCCTGACCATGGTGGTATTCTGTGGTGCTTCAAACCTGTTGTATTGTTTTCTTTGTTGCACGGATATAACCCATCCAAATTGCAAGCTTGCTCGTGTAGTGAAGTGTTAAGGCTGAAGTTTTGTTTTTTTAAGTCATATAATTTCATGAAAAATACATGGATTTATATATATTTTATAAGTGCCAACTTAATTATAGTGGCTGCATTCCAGAAAGACAGACTGGTGTGTACAAGTAGTGCTAGTCCACAATTTGCTATGGAAAATCAAAGTTCCCTGGGCAAACTTGATGTCTTCCATCTCATTGCTGGGGCTATGGATTGCGGCCATATTGTACAAACAATAGATGGTATTGTGGAGATGGGTCTTTCTGGGAACCATCCCAAGGAAAAACAGAGAGCATAGATTAAAATAATTATTGCTGACTTTTAAAAGCTTCCTGAATATTAAAAAGGAACACAAAAAAGAAATGCATACTATTATTTCCAAGGTTTCAATAATATAATATAAATGGTGTAATCCTAGCTTGGTGCAAATTAGCTGAATATTTAACACGAGGAATTTAACATGAGGAAAATTAGGAATTTTGGTGCTGGAAAATTATTTTCTCATAATGAACTATATCTTTGTATGCTATAGAATAGACTGGATCAGTTCTCGCCTAAGAAAACTTACTTTCTGATAAACTGCAGATAATCTAGTAGCATCTCAATGTCTTAACAATTTAGGCTGCAGTCATATATAGTATGAGTAAGTAAGTCTCCATGAATTCAGTAGGGCTTACTTCTGAGTAGACATGTACAGAATTGCACTGTTAGTATAGCATGAGCTCTTGTGGGTTATATTAGATGCATATGATTTTCCCGTGTGTTCGGCTCTACCCTTTTTGATTCTCTCCCATATTTTTCAGTTTTTCTCCAGGCTGAAATGAGCACAGAAAGTGGGCATTATAATTGTTTTACATTTTTATGACTTCCAAGAATCAAACAAAGACATGTCTCAAGTTGCCAGGTTGTGAAACAGCATGTACTACTACCAGTACTACTATTACTGCAAGTGCTTTAGAAGCTTATTATCAAGCCTTTTATTTTAACATCAGTTGTTACCACGAACACATGTAAGGTGCAGGTTCATATGCATGTGTGTACGGGCACACAAGGAAATCAGGTGACACTGTGAAGCAGATCACTATGAGATACCATTCATGCTTTATATTTTCCCCCTCCTTTGGATGTCTGAACTGACTTTCACTCCCATATTAGTGATAGATAATTAAGAGTTGGAGAGCATGAATTGCCTGGGGCCACACCAAGAGTCCATGGCAAAGATGAGAGTCTCTGATCTGACATCAGGTCTCTAGAACTTTTCCCACTGATACACATAGTTTCTGTTTCTCTAGCATCAAAGGACTATTCATTATTGTAACTTCTCATGGGGTGGGGTATGTATGAGTCTCATAGGTAGCTTTCTGGTAAGAAGAGCGGTACTGAAAAAGCTATCCACAGAACTGACTTCCCTTTTTCTACATCAAGAAGTTGGTAGTACTTTAATGCTAGAAGGCTGACATATCCGCTTAGTGGTCTTATTTACAGTTAAATGGTATGAAATTTTAGTCAATGAATTAATTAAATAAATAAATAGAAGAGATGGGAGGGAGAAAGACATCTAAGGGAGCAATTTCTTTTGCTCCAAGAAATTATATTTGCTCCAAGAAATGGTACCGTTTCTTTACCAAGAAATGGTAAAGTTTACAGCTTATGTCCTACTTTAAATTGGAATGATGTTCTGTGAGGAAAGTAAAATGTCATTTGCAGAAGCTTTGGGTGGTGCTCAACTGTGTTTTACTCAGAGTAGACCCATTGAAAATTTTATGGATCTACTCAAAGTAAAACATGGTTGACTACCACCCATTGATTTTTACTGTTTAAGGAAATACTGTGAATGGAATCAATCTGTGTACCAGTTTCAGCAGTGACATGTTAAGGTAGCGCTATGAGTGCCCCAGGCTGCTATGCTCTTCCGCAGCAGATATTACGCATCGGGGACATAGTGAGAGTGTTGCTTCCCACACGTTTCTGGCTTCTGCTGGTTTGCTGACTTTGTCCACTCCTGAACAGGGATAGTCAGATGTCAGTTATTCATGCTCTAGCGACTACATGATTGGTCTACTGCAATGCACTCTGTGTAGAAGTATCTGTGAAAATGATCCAGAAGCTGAAGCTGGAACAGAACACAGCTGCAATGTTATTAAGTGGGGCAGAAAAATGGGATTATATAGCTGCTCTGGTGACCTGTTAATCACCAGAAACAACTCATTGTGTTGACACTAGTATATAAAACCTTAAATGGCTTAGGACCCAAGGACTAAAAGGAATCCCCCTCCCAATATCTGCCAACCTGAGCTGTGATTCTTCAGGGAAGTCCTTTCTTTGAGTCCCATCTATAGGCATAGCATGTTGTACAGGAATATGGGTAAAAGCATTCTGTGTTGTGGTCTTCTGGCTGTGGTACTCTCTCCTGATGGAGATGCGGTTGGCACCCTCATTAGCAGTCTTCTGATATCAACTAAAGACATAGACATACCTTTTGGTTGGACTGTTGAGAGTTAGTATCCCAATAGTTTGCTCCTCTTTTGAACTGATTATGATTGTAATGTGTTTTTATGTGATTTTTTTAAAAAATCACATAATGTTTTATATTTTTATTTGACTGTTTCAACTCAGGGAGGAAAAAATACTGCTAGTTACTCAGTAGCAACATCTTTTCAAATATGGGCAAGTCTTGTATAAGTCCCCCCCCCCAAGGGATTCTTTGCTTCTGACGAGCAATACCAATTTCAGTTTGAATTCCAACAGAAATATCTCACAATAGTATTTACACTTTTTAAAAGTCTGTACCAGGAGTCTAAATTATAGCATGCTTTAATCATCTTCGATCTGAGAAGAATAAAAGTGTTAAACAATATTAGAAATATCTAAGCTGAAGGAAATTTGCTTTCTGTTAACACATGTCAGTGAAACCAAAAGACGTTTTCATTGTCTTATGATCACTCAGATGAATTTCGACCAAACAAATTATCTCTGAGAAGAATCCCATAAACAGTCTTCTAAATAGTTATTTTTATGAATTACAACCAATACAGTGATAGTTTTTTCAAGACCTTGAAAAATTTAAGATCCCAGGATGTAAGGCATTTCTTCCACCGTGTTTGCTTTACTAATGCTTGAACTAGCAGCTGAATGTACTGTGTTATCTGCCATTATTCAATAAGTTCAGTATCTTTGAAAAAACAGGCTATAAAATTTTACTGCAGGACAGCACAGGTCATTATGCATATGGGTTTTTCCAAGGTTTATAGAGTTCTTGCTCAGATAATATTTGTCATTGGTAGGCAGCACTTCTAATGTGTACTATGCATATTCAGAACAGAAAAAGGTGTACATATTTGAAACAGGAAAACATACACAGAGCAAATGGAAGAGATAATGCATGACTTGTACTAGTGCAAAGATTAAGGAAGCACATGAACTACATCAAGGGTGTAGTCCTAATGATACTTAACTTGGAAATAAATTCCATTAAAATGAGTAGTGTTTATTTATTTAGAAATAATATCCTGGTGTGGGATTTGCCTAAGCAGCCCCATTAGTGGAAGCCCTTCACAAGGACTTCCACTTGCACAATGGAGTCCCCCCCCTTTCCCCCCTCCCCCTGTGTGCCCCATGACCATCGCAATTGGCTGGGGGGGGGGGGAGGCGTCACAACAACTCACCCCTTCTTATTCTGCAGTTATCCCGGGTGCCACATTCCATCCTAAAATTATGAGGGCTTTGTGGGGGTGGGTGGGAGGGAAGTAGGCTGCATGCGAAATCCTTCTAACCTCTGGATCCAGCAAGTGTTAAAATATAACCCAGGCTAGCTTCCTGTATTGAGGTCATAGCCTGTTTGATGGACAATTAAGGGAAACAAGGGAAAGGAGCTCTATGTGAGATAGCAAATCGGTGAGGCCACTCCCTCAACTCATAATTAGAAGGGCAAAGCCTGAGTTTAGAGTGGAGTTGGTGTGATGTGACCTGGAAGTAAAGTTGTCAACTGGAGAGAGAGTCAGAGAAATGTTTGAGAACTGTTTGAATCCAAGGCTGCAGCTATGGGAGAATCAAGACCCTTTAATGCTATGAACCCCTCCATTGTAGACTCTGGTTTTATATATGTGTAAATGAACCATGTATCATAAAGACATTACAGTCTCCACTGTACCTCATTCCAAAGGAAACACAAACCCTGGGTATGCACATGGAACCCATGAAAGATTAGGGCAGGGAGCCACACTATTTTAGAGGGATCTTCATCCCTAAACGTTCAGTGTGTATGCATGCCAAGGGCATAGCTGTCAACCTTCCCTTTTTTTGCGTGAAATTCCCTTATTCCAGTGCTGTTTCCCACTGCTTCCTGCTGCTATCCCAGATTGTTAGATATCCCGTAGACTGTCCCCGGAACAGGTGAGGCTGCTGATCCCTTATTTTCAAATCTGAAAGCTATGGCCGAGGGTTACAGAGGAACAGGGGAGACAGGAAAGCCCTTTTCAATGAACTGAACTCAATTCCATGAGTTGAAAGTTTGTTAGGATCCAGGTCACTATGTTGAGGATAAGAAATTAGTGCTCAAAGTTAAGTATAAGTAAACGTTCCTTTGTTTTGGGTAGCTAATTGCATCTATTTGTTATAGGGAAAGACATGAGGTGGCATGGTAAACAGGAGACAAATATGCAGTTATACTGATTACATGTACCTTGACATACTTAACAACAAGTTGCAAGGTTGGTCCTAAACATTTTGCTACCAATAAAAGGACAAGAGAGGACCTTCTTCCCCATTCTGTGTACAGAAGCCAATTGGACTGACAGTGGATTTTATATAAGTATACCTGAAGGCAGCCAGCTATTTATGGGGGTGTTGCAACTGAAGGGCACAGCCAGAAGGCTCAATGGAAAAACCTGGGGGGGGGCTGCCTTTACTGCCCCCCACCTCCAGATTAGTTGCCTGAGGCACTTGCTTCACTCTACCTGATGATAGGTCTGACCTTGGTTTCCTGGGACTTGGCTTCCCAGAGACTTGAGTTTTGAAGAGGGATTTGTAGGAAGTAATTTACTATCACTTAGCTATAGTTCATATCTACTTTCATTTAACCAATGACACAAATTACATTTGTGGGTCTTGTGTGCATCTGACTGAAAATAAGAAACATCTGTGAATCCTGTTTCACTTGCTCATTAACATTTTGGAAGCAATGGAAGAGGTCAGTAGTTCTTCAGAATGGCTTTTCCTTAAATATGACCACTGTTTTCTTTATGACCTCTTGATATGCCAGGTCTTAGTCTCAGAAAGAAATATGGCAACAGTCAAACTCTATTCTGCTACATATCTCTGATTAGTTATTAGAAGGCTATCAGTACTTCTGTACAAGGAAACATAAATTATATGATATAAAGATAGTATGTAGTCATATCAACAGGTACTGTTATAAACGAAATGGCATGGCAGAGACTCAAAACTTTTTTTCTTTTTGTAAAATTTTAAATATGCATATATATACACACTTATATGACCATTCAAAGTTAAAGCTGTATTGTTGCTTTTAAGTTCAGGCCTTCAATTTTTTAACATGATACTGATGTAGAAAAAGTTGGTTGTACTTGGCTTGTGAAGGGCTTGATCCAAACCCCATTAAATACAATAGAAATATGACCTCTGACTTCACAAAGCGATGACTGAGGCTTGTTTGTCTTTGCTATGCCAGGTTTCCCCCTTCTCTTTTACTTAATAATGTTTGGTGCTGCCTTTTATTTTATTTCATGCATTTAAAAAGTGGCCTAAAAGATAAAAGATTGTTTCCAAATACATTCAGTATATCATTTATGAGTAGAGCAACACATTAGCATTGAGTTCACAATAGATCATATCGCTTTTATGCCATCTTACAAGCTTACCAGCACAAACAGAATAATCAACATATTATTTGGCTGTCATCTGCTGAACAGAAACCAGAGATCACAAGGTGGTTTTCCCTAGCTGCAGTGATGGCCTTTTTTGTTCCAGGCCCCCATCTGGGAGGGCCATGGTGTGTTATCATATGGAACGCGAGGTTTTCTGTAATCTGCTTAGCTGCACTGCAGTTTGAATCTTCATTCCATGTTTGAGTAATTTATAATTTTAATGAGACCATGGCTCTTGTGGGCTTTGAAATATATTAAAAGCTCTTTTGTGCATATGCTTTTGTTCTTGCTTAATAGGCTCAGTGTATTTAAACCTGATGATTTTTTATTCATGGATTTAGATGTCTGGGGATTAACTTAGACTGAATATCATTGCACTCATCTATTCATGTTTAGAAACTGTGTATTTGTATTGCTTATCCAAAAATAGAGGAAAATATAGCCATGTGATTAAATATTGATTTCTCTTATTTGTCACATAAATGCAACAGCCTCAAATGAGTATTAATGGAGTGTTAATTATCTAATGTGGTTCCATACACTAATACTCTGGTCGTATGCATCCCAGTTTTTGTCTCAGTAGCTAGGTCCATAGAAAGCAATGGGGCTTTCTTCCAAAAGTGTATACATAGACATGGGTGTAAGATATTTAAAGATGGTTGGAAAAATATGTGTTGAGAATTTATGTAGAAAAATTATGTAGTGTCATAAGATGTATACAAAATATAATAGTTTGGGCAAATTCTCTGCCTATTATTTACAACTTTCAATAATTTCTACCCATCCTTCATACGGGCAGTACATATAATATCGGTTTCCTATTGACTTAAGTGGCAATAAACTCTACACATCTAACAAGCATACAGGTGCAGAGATGATCCTGACATTTAAGCCATTGGGGAAGCCCTCATCCTCATGCAGAAACTTTCTGTGTGAATTGGATCTCCTGGGCGCAAAGCACACCCTGGAATGGGTTGGATATCCCTGATGGGTTCACTTTCCTTTTGAAGTTTTTTTGAAAATCAGGGCTGGGGGAGAGGAGTGAGTTTTAGGCTAGGAGTGGATACTGGGTCCTGAAGTTGTAAAAAGACCTTTTCAGCAGAGATCTTTGTGGCAGCTGCCTACGAGCAGCCATTCTCCCTCCCTGCAGAATGTCCCAGAACAATGCTATGTCTTGATGCACTGTGATTCCAGTGGACGTTGTGGGGGCAGTCCCTGATGGAAGTGGTTGTTCCCCTGCCATAACCCTTCTAATGAGGTTACATCATCATGTAGCTTCTTTCCACATTTGAAGGGTGGCAGATGGAAAGTGGCTGCCACAGTGAGCTTTTGCAGCAGTAAAAATGGGAGAGGAAAGGACTTATTAGAACATAAGTACCCTCCAACTGGTAACTCCCACCACTCAAAAACCTTAGGTACCCCCTCCTCAGATTCCAAAAGCCCTTATGAACCTAGTCTCTTACTTTCAAGGCAAAAGCTGATGACCAAAAACTTTCAGCTCAACACCAAAAGAAAACACGTATCTGTGTTGACTGCCCCTACGAAAATGACCCTTGCATGCAAAATGACACCATGTCTAGCACCTGTTTTCCGTGCGCTCAGACAACTTTAGGACTACTAATTTCCAGAGAAGCGGTAAATAATTCTCACTTACATATTGATAGCCATTAGTTACAGATGTATGCCATGATACCAGCAATACAGAAGCAGTTTCATGAATAAAGATTTTGGAAAGCGGATTGAGGAAGAATTTTGAAACAAACACGTAGAAGGAAATCCCTTTCTTCAGCAAACTGGTGAATGGTTCTGAAGGCTACTTAAATTTCAGACATCTTCTGTAAGTTACATTTCAAGGAAGGCTTGACTTTCTGCTTCTTCCAGTACAGTATGGACATATGGCAACTCAGATGGTTCTTACACGTCTTCAAATTTTGCTGTGGTGTGGGATTGCACAACCTTGTTTAATTATTTGCAATCTTGCAATATGTATTTAGCCTGTTTATGGCTGATATCTTACCATGCAGAACATGTATGAATGTATCTTTACATTTCAAGTATTAATCTTAAAATGTGAAACTGGTGACACAGATGATAAAAACATTTGGCCCCTTCCATTTTGTATGTGCATGGAGCTTGTTTTTCTAATAATGAGTTAAAATCAATAAAGTATTGACTTCTTTATTTTTCCAGAAAAAAAGATGGATTGATATATCTCAAAATTCTACAACTCACATAAACGTCAAGGTGCAATAAGCACATGTATATGTACGTTTCATTGATTTCAATTGGAATTTATTAAGAAGAAAGTAGTTACAATCAGGTACCCTAAGTAAGACAGCACAGAAACAAAAAATGTTCATAATCAGTAAGCTTATTGATAAATTTATGTGTCCACAGCAAACATGATTAATTAACAGGGAGGATTTCAGTGTATATTAAATTTAAAAATATATTTGGCTTACTTAGTTGTGTATTTAATTGGTTTAAAGATTATATATGAATGGCAACAACATTTTAAAAATTCTTATCTTACACTATTTATTTCATGAATTTGAGAAAGCCTTTGGTTTCAGGAAGAGGATAATTCTATCCATGTTTCCTGCTTTTATTATGCACAGTGTCAATTGTAATCCAAGATTACAGCAAACAAGATGTTAATTTCCACACACAGTCCATGTACATTTCACTTAGAGAGCTCCATTGTTTCAGAAGCCAACAGCAAAAAAAGAAATAATGATTGTGCTATCCTCACAGGAGCTGTCAATAAAAGATGTAATAGGGGATTTAGGAATCTGGAAATGGCCAACTAATTTATGTGAATCTATTTTACTTCATCTAGAAAGGCAAAGCTCTGTTTCGTCTACACTGCATATTGCAGAGCACAGGCTCTCTATAGAAAACCAGGCGGCTGCATATGGATAGTCCCTTGATATCATTCACTTGCTGTGTAATCTTATTATGCAAAGTTCTAATCTTCACCTAGAATGAATGCCTCTGGGTCAGAATATAGTCATATCGGGGTTTTTAAGGTCATGTTTTGTGATCCTTAGCTTATTCTTCTAAGTAGGACTGAGATTTAAAGGGTATTCCCCAGACACTAGCAGAGATAGACAGCAGAACCTGCTGCCTTTTTGGAAGACAAGACCAACATGAGGTCCCTGGTAGGATTAAACTTGATTTGTAGCTGTAGGATTTTTTAACAGATGTATTATTGGACAGGGAATAGGGGCCACCAGCACAGCGAAATTAGATCACGATTGGCATTCTCGGGGAGTCTGCTGGCTGCTAAAACAGCAGCTGCATGTGGATTTGACTTCTTTCAGGTGAAGCGACTTCCAGTCATTTGGAAAGGATGGGATGAAAAGGAACCTTGGTGATAATTTTGATGTCTGCAAGATTTAGTACCAGCGTAATGGGATTATCGCTAACACCTTCGCTGCAGAAAAAGCCACCTGGCGCTATAACTGGCAGCAACTGTGAACTAATCCTTTCCCATCTCTTGGATGTCATTCATGAAGCTCACAGCGATTTCTACCCTGCTAGCTGTGATTAATTTTATAAACAAGGGGTGGGGGTGGAATCGGGTAATGAAAAATGCAAAGATTCTTGTATTTATATTTCAGATTTGACTTTGGACTGGATGAAAAGTATCAGGTAAAATGTGTATTTTATACCACAAATCTGAATAAGTGTCTTCCCACATCAGTTTATATTTCTTGAATGAAGCCTTGACAGTGAGTTATCACATAGTACATATCAGTGTCATGAATTAGCCATAAGCAATTAAGGCTGCACTCCATAAAGGCCCACACTTGAAAAGAAATCTGCACACACACAAATTACCATGTTGCATAGGCATGATCTAGGGAACCACACAAACTGTTTTTTCAAGGGAGCACAGAGGTGATATACCGTACCTTTTGAACTGTTTTGCAGGTTACACAATTTTGTGAACTTCTTTCCACAGTGCACCACACAGATTTTGGCTGAAGGAATGTTTATGCCCATGGTTGTAGGTATATGAAAGTTGGTGGTATGTAGTTCAAATAGTACTTTTGTTGCATAGGTGTCTATACTTGCTGTGTTTACCTGCAGACAAGTGTACTGTGTGACAAATGGTTAAACATCTTGAAGTATTACATTAATCTCTTTATAATTAAGGCAGTACTGTTTAGGAAATGTGTGAAGAATATTTTTTCAGGGAAATGCCACTAATATACGCCTTCTAATGTAAATTTACAAGTACTATAACTGAAGCACAGTGCTTCATTATGCTGGATCACCACTTTGTTCAAAGACCAGAAACTCTTTGTAGTCTCAGGAGCTTCAGTTCAGTTAAAAGGTCTGTTAAAACAATACAAAGTTGTGCACCCCAGAATATATATATATATTCTGCACAGCTGACTTCCATCTATTTGTGTGTATTACAGCTCATCCCCCAAAATAGATTCTAGTGGCCAGAAGCACTTGACTTAACAGTGTAACTAATCAGCATGTCCAAGCACGTGTTTGTCGCTGCTGACCCGGAAGTGGCCTGAAAACGGGGCTGGAGGGGCTGGGTGAGTTGGGTTTGGCTCATGTGTGCTCTGCCAATGCGCACAGGGGTCAGGAACGGAACCCCTGCACAAAATGGTCACCACCTGTACTCTCATGGGTCAGCGTAGGACCTCTAGATCCTGGTACTGTATCCATTTTTCCTTCTCCTTTCGGTACTGTCCCATTCCACCTGATAAATTTTGACATGACAATTTCTCTTCATCTCTCTCTCCCCCCCCTTTCCTTCCATTGCTCAGCACATTCTTGGAAAGATATAGGAAACCTCTCCCTTTTTATATTTGGAGGGCTTTGGAAAGTTACCCAACCTCTCCATTATGTTGAAACACTCTCTCTTCTGCTATTAAAAGCATGGTATGGTCAAAACCTAACACTTTGTGAATGGAACAGTGGGCAGTCTGCCTGCTTTGTATATTTAGAGCATACTGTATGCTTTAATGACATCCTTAGGAGGAGGACTCAGTTTCTGTAATAAGCCTGGTGTAATAAGCACTATAACACTCAGACTAATTTAATATCAAATGAAATCATTTCACAAGAAATGGCCCATATATATGAGTAGAAAATTGGACAAAGAGCCCTCATGAGATCTGTGCCAGAGCTTTAACTTCAATATTTTCCTTGCATTACACATGTTCTTGAGTGTTGGTTTCCAAAAGTTTTCATATGAAATATTTATTTTATGTAGTGCTTACCACCTAACATTCTTATGTCTATGTTTTCTCATGCTCTCCGCAGGTGTCTGGGCCTTTCTTTCTCTTGTTATAGTCATCTTGTGTTTGAACTAGACAACCAAGCAATTTCTTTCAGGCTCAAATTGCTCTTTAACCGAGGAGACCATTCTGGCAATTATTGCGGGAGAGACTTTGTTACTGTAGCTCCTGCCAGATACTTTGTGGTCATTAATTCCCACCTGTCCTATGACACTGAGTGATCTGCTGACACTCAATCTTTCTTTTACTACCTACAAAAAATGCTTTAAACTCACAGCATTTTGCCCTCTGACATCAAGGTTTTACCCATAGTCTTATAATTTCCTGGGTTGATTAAAGTGCAACACTTTTTCTGTGGCTTCTGAGTAAACTATGATTGAAAACATAATTAGTTCAGAATACAGCTGTTCTCGTTTCAATTTACGTGTGCCCTTTTGCCCATATTCCTGGCGCTGCATACATCAAAAGGGAAGATAATTTATTTTAAGGTTTTGCCAATGGTATACCTTACATATCAACTTTGTGAATAGCGGGTTCGCAATTCCAGCATGTTACTGAAATAGTTTCTCTGTGCCTGTTACTGTTGAATAGTGCATTAGTAGCTTAGAGTAAGACTGCTAAATCCTTGATATACTTAGGTACAGTATTCTAGAGATTTCAGCCCATGGAGGATAACAGCTTGGAAAGCAGACAAGTATGGAAAACAATTAAAAACAACAACAGCCAAGAAGTCAGTTTTGACTAAAGAAAAAACAACCACAATAAAACCACCATCTCTATAGGCTTCTGTTTCTCATTATAGTTGAATTTTTGCATTTACGGTAAATATGAAAGTAATTTTTCTATCCCAACACTGGAATTAGCTGCACAATCATTTAAAGCTTTTTCTGTCTGTCTTCTAAAATTTGAAAGATCCCCACAAGTGGATATAGGGATACTGGATAGGTAGAGAGCTAATTAATGTTTTTTTCTTGACCACTGTGCTTCTGTTATTGTGTTAATGTGTTTTGCCTCAGTTGTCATCTAATTTCCATATATAAGTTTTAGAAGTTTCTTCTATATTCAATTGATGCATTTGACACCCAGAAATAAGCACTTTGTCTTCTCATAGGAACTCATTAAATGGAAATAACACAAGAGAATCTTGATAAGTCTTAATGTGACTGTGAGCCAGCAATGTGATGAGGCTACAAAGGAGGCAAAAGCTATTCCAGTGATATGTGAGAACTTCCAGTAGGGTTAGGGAAACATATTCTATAAGAAATGGGTAATGTGTATTTCTCTTCATGTTTCTGGCACATATCTATTATATTGCCTATTATCCAAAATAATAACAGAAGTAGCTTGCCTTGTGGGGTGGAGCTGCAATGCTAGCTTCCTGGCAGGTGTGTCACTGTCTCTTACCAAGAGGGAAAGAGCGAGGTGTGATGTGTGGTGCAGGTGAAGTAGTTGGGTAAAACTAATACTCCTGTTGTTGCACTTGCACTACAGTGATCTTCCCTTCAACTCGCCCTCTGCTTCCAGGTCAGCAGTTGCAGCACACCTGCCAGAAAGCTAGTGTTGTGATTCTGTCCCATCAGAACCACCTCTGTGTTTTGAATACAGTGGTACCTTGGTTTAAGAACAGCTTAGTTTATGAACAACTTGGATTAAGAACGCTGCAAACCTGGAAGCAGGTGTTTTGGTTTGTGAATTTTGCCTTGGAAGCAGAACATGTTCCGCTTTTTGTTGAGTGTGTTCCACTTGTAAATTGAGTCCCCCGCTGCTATGGGAAAGCACGCCTTGGTTTAAGAATGCTTTGGTTTAAGAATGGGCTTCCAGAATGGTTTAAGTTCGTAAGCCAAGGTACCACTGTATCTAGACTGGGTCTGGCGGATACCATATTGGGATGGTACCAGATTGAGTGCACATTTGACACCCATCTTTCATAATGAATGAAACTTAAGGATATATGGGGGAACTAATATCATAACAATTTACAGATGGATGATCAATGACCATATAATTCTGTATGAACGATTAACCCTCTCATGAAAGGTTTTCACTCAGTAGGTTGGTTTTTTATATATATTTTCAAGTCAGATATATTGTAACATGCTAAATTCAGCCATCCTTATAATGTTTAAGCGTTTGATTCTTGTATAACAAATCTCAACACCCAGAAACTGATCAGTAAGATATATCATTTATTACCCAAACACAAATAGCCCAGATCTCTTTCAAGAAGAAATATAATGATGATTTTAATTTTCCAACAAGAGTGGTCATATTTAACAACATTCCTTCAAATGATGTTATTCACTGATTGCACGTTTAACTGTTTGCTGTCTGTATATTGTAATTTACTGTTTTATTGTGAAGTAACCCACCATGGGACTTTTTGTGAAGGAATGGTAACAAATATGCTTCATAAAGACATTTAAAGGGTCTAAAAAAAATACTTACCAAATCACATTTTACTCCATACAGGTTGAAATTTACCATACGGAATTTACTCTGATAGTTCTGATTTATGTTGGAGATGCTGGGCTCCAAAAGCAGACTACATACAACATTGTCTGGACTTGCCTAAACAAACAATTCTGGAATGACGTTATAGCCAAAATTCATCAGTTCACAGTCTACCAGTACCAGCTACCAGAAAACTGCAAAGTAAATCTTTATTATCTAAAACTTGAATTAAATCATGTTAATTAGTTATTTTAATCTCTTATTCTCATTGTTTGTGTTACTTGTTTTGTATCAGTGTTTTGTAATTCTTTAATTATGTGAAATACGTAATGAATGAAGTGAGAGAGTAAGAAGAAAGCCTAAGTGGTAGTTTACATTTGGAATGTCTTGCTGGAAGGATAGTTGTGCTTTTAAGCAATGAGGACAAGTTGCTTCTGTGATTTTTTTTCAGCTCCACATAACCCGCATTAAAATTCTTCTTGAACTTTTGACCACATTAATCTCCCTGAAAATTAATTTGAATCCTGGTTTGTGAAATGTAGCATCTTATGTTAGTATATTTTATAAATTCTGTTGAATGCTTGTACTATGATGACAATTCATATCTGGTGTGTTTCCGATCCCTTAAACTAGGACCAGCTGCACAACCATAAAACTGCTATGTTGCAAGATGTCATTAGAAAGACTCTTCGACTTCTTGGATATACTATTCAGTATGGGTGCATAGCACATTGTGCCTTTGAATACATTGGAGGAATTGTTGTGGTGAGTTAACAAAGGCTATCAAATAAACAATAAAATTACCAGCCTTCTGTTTTAATAAAGAAGTATTTGAAGTATACTCATCTAGACTTTATAACTTGAACCTTTAAAGATTTCTTTAAACTGAGCAGGGAGCTCATGATTCTGACCCTGGTGGGTTTTCACCACCTATTAACAACTTTTTTTATTTCCCCAGGTTTTAGATTAGTTTTAACTATGGAGTTAGGCAGTTGTGCTCACAGAATTTGTTGACTGGTTTTATAGAATTGCTTTTGCCTAGTTATTTCATGTACTGTTTACTTGTAGTACCCCACACTAGGATTGTTTGAATGAAGAGTTGGCTAAAAATAAGTAACTAAAATAAATGATGCTCCTGTATTTAACTTCAGCCCCCGGAAACTATTGGTACATGGCCATTTTCATAGGTTTAGGGCTGAGTAAGCAAGAGAACTGAGTCTGACCAAACTGCGGGAGACAGTGGAAGACAGAAGTGCCTGGCGTGCTCTGGTCCATGGGGTCACGAAGAGTCGGACACGACTAAACAACAAACAACAACAAGCAAGAGAACGTAACTCAGGAATTATTCTCTGGCTCATTATTTAATCTGAGCCATAGAAGAATGTGTAGGTTTGTAACACTTGCCTCTTTGATCTCCCAAAACTAATACTAAACTTCACTGACATCTCAGGTGAGAATTCGGCCCAGTGGAACCAGAATCTATAGAGAGAGACATCAAACTTATAGAAATCAAGGGGACAGGTTTACATATGAAAATCAGCCTGGTGCACTCCAGATATTTGGAGTACAACTCACATCTGTATGGCCATCCAGGCTGGGACTTCTAGGAAGCTGTAGTCCAAATATCTGAGGGGCACCAGGTTGGTGAAAGCTGAGCTGTTTTATATTTACCAGATTGGCCTAAAGATGCTGTAATTTATTTATTTAAAATACTACATGTGATAACATACTTCTCAAATAGTAATTGTCCTCTTTATTTTTGTTTTTAGTGTTCAGGACCTTCAATGGAGCCTACAATTCAAAATTCTGATATTGTGTTTTCTGAGAACCTTAGCCTCCAGTTTTATAACATTCAGAAGTATGTTGCTCCAATTTTCCATAGTTCTGTTTGTACAGATACTTGCTTTCTGATTATGCTTATCTTTATAATCATACTGCTGCTTTTATTGTTAATTTTGTAAATATTTTTCATAAACTCTTAAGTTACCTATTTTAAATTGGGAGAATAAATGGGTATCATTTTCTGCCTTCTGGAAACTTTCCTGATTTGGTATATTTTTGCATTAATTCAGAGACTGAGAATTCATTGTGGATTATCTTCGCAGGTTTTCTTTATAGCCCCCCTACTTTAAGATTGCTTATTTTTAGCTTATCTTGCCCTATATTGTAATGGACAACTAGAGTATATCTCCAGGAAGCAAATTCACAGAGCAATTCTCTCCAGAAATACCATAAATGCCATTTATTATGTTATCCAAATGCTGCTTTATTAGTAGTTTATAGAGCTGTGGATGTGTACACAGTGCTCAACGGTCATATAAAGGGCCAGGCCCTATGCATTAATCCATATATTTGCAATCTAACACTTAATTGCTGCTGGATAACAATTTGAAAATAGGTTGTGGTGCAAGGGAGTGGGAAAGCATATTGTTAGCCAGTTTGCTGAATGCTTTAGAAAATGGGAGGCCAGCCTGTGTTATGGGTGTTGCGTTGTCACAAGGAGCCCTAGTTTGTAGCACTTGATGCTGGTCACACACAGGAGAGGCTACAGGATTGGTTATGTATGACATAATAGGCGGGACAATGATTCTCCAACACTGCACTGCTCCCTGAATCGGTAGATAGAAGGCAATACCACCTCAAAGTGTAGGGGCAGGATGGAGCCTGCACTAGAATGGCATTCCCTAATAATTCAGACTTGTCATTTGGCACAGTGCCCCAAACAGTTGGCAGCACCAATTTGAAATGTGTCCATTGTCAACTTCTTTCTGGATCCTGACATTTCCTCACAACCTTTTTCCTCAGAGGTGATATCATCATTGCGAAAAACCCAAGTGACCCCAAATCTAACATATGTAAAAGAGTAATTGGCTTGGAAGGAGATAAAGTCTGTACAAGCAGCCCTTCAGATTTTCTTAAGACCCACAGTTACGTAAGTAGCATTGCTTATCATTCTTTTTGAGGACACTTGTAAAGCACCTTTTTGTTTGCATGGCTTTAAATTTAATTCAGCATTTCAGGCAGTAAACGTTCAGTTGCAGTGGGTTGTTTCCACTTTAGCACTTGTACAGTGACATTCGCTGAAAGGGAATTTCGCAGTCCCTTTTCCCCACTCCAGCCCACCACACACATTCACACATTCCTTGAAGTTCCGTGGGACAAGTTATAAGAAGGCATCTCTGCTGAAGAACCAAAACATGTCAAAGTTAAGCATATCCACATTTCCCAAAGACTGACCGGATATTTCTGGGTTGAGCCCAAGATCTATTCTTAAGCATGACCCTTTAGGCAGGGAACGACAGTTGTAAAGTAGTCAACAACTTTTGGAGATTGACCTATGTTAGGTCAACTTTTTAGCACCTGAATTTATTGTAAGCTCAGAATGAATGGAGCAAAAATCCTGTTTGGTATATTATACATTCCATATATAAATAAAATTCTAGTTCAGTGTGGCAAATAGGTGCCATTTTTGAGTAGGTGGTAACCATGGTTTCTATTTAAATGGTTTTCAGTTTTGGCTATATTAAAAAATTTACTACATGAATTTATATAGCAAGTCCTTTCCTGTGGAATCCATTTTAAAAATTCAGATTGAATAAGTTTTGCTCTCATAATCTACTTTATCTTGCTTGATCCCTGGAGTAAAAAGAATAATGTCGTGTTTGACATGACACCCCTTTGTTATGGAGATAAACATGCAAGGCCCTAAGAAATGGAGGAGTATCACTATTAGTCTCAAATTCATTACAGGATTAGACAGGATAAGATGTGCAGTGTTAATGTGGCAGGGTTAACACTGCTGTATCATTCAGTCACTAAAACTCACAATGTATACAGGATTAACACCAATATTGTATTAATTCTTTTCTATTTAATTTACTGACAAAAATACAGTGATTCCAGTGAATTCCATTTTAAAGCATTATGTGCTCATGCTTGTTCGTGAATTCTGATGAAACAATTGAGGAAAGACAAATGGAAACTGAAGCTCCTTTCTGAAAATGCAATGAATATAAACTTTATCTTGTTTTGGCTTAGGAAATATGTCACCATGCCAACATTATACAGCTGCACGAGCAGCTTTGTGTTAAGATAGGACTGGGGGATTTGAAATAAAGCATGACTTTAAATGTTTCTTGCACTTAAATGGAATGGAACACCTTGAAATTTGAAAATACTAGGAAAGGTGAGGGACCTAGAACAGCTGTGACATCACATTTCACCTTGGAACTAAGGCAAAGCCTCACACATTTTCTGAAGTCTCCAATGTCTTTTCCATTGACTAGAATAAGAACATCAACAGCCACATAAAACTTTCATATGTTGGCATAAGCCTACCAAATTTGACAGATAAACGCAGGGGGTTTTGTGCAAGAGGGGCTTTTAAAGTTGTTTTTTTTTTTTTAAAAAAGGATGCCCTCCCTCAACCTGTGTTTTGTGGCCAATTTGCTGTGTTCTTTGTTGTGTGTTGTATGACAATGTATGCTGTGTAACACAGAGTTAGAGAAGTGCTTGATATAAACTATATAACCCTATATACTTGTAAAGCCCTCAATGACCCAGTTTAATGATTTGTAACAGCATTCTAAAACAAAATGTGTTTCAGTTATTCACTTCAATTAACATCAGAATTAGGGTTTCTTTAGAAAATGTATTGACAACAAAACTTGGTCCCCCCCCCCCCCCATAATTGTATTAAGTGCATTTATCACAGTTCAAATTTAGAACTATATCAAATAATGAATATTGTATTGTTGCATTTGCCTGTGATTTAAAAATGTGCCTGTGTTACATTCT
Source organism: Podarcis pityusensis (assembly GCF_964106645.2). Classification (NCBI taxonomy): domain Eukaryota; kingdom Metazoa; phylum Chordata; class Lepidosauria; order Squamata; family Lacertidae; genus Podarcis; species Podarcis pityusensis. Next base: position 65,037,985 of record NC_138028.1, on the reverse strand, counting down.
ATTTACCATATGTTCAGTTGGTGCTGTTGCTATTTACAAACTGAAGAGGCAAGCAGGAAAATTGTAATAAACTAGGTTATATATCGCAAGGCACTGATATGCTCAGCCCTTGTGTCACTTCAGCAGAAGAAGGGTCTAGTAATGTCACTTAATACAGATAGGACCTGTAAATAAGGAACCTGCTTTTTGCAAGTCGTAGTGATAAAAAGCTGAGATACAACTCCATTTCTCAGCAACACTCTACTGATAATCAATTACCACACACTGCTAATGCCCTGACAACAGCTGATGTGGAGAAAAATGTTTACTTTGTGCTAAAGTGAAGTTCACTGAGGAGATGACCTGCCCTGTTCATCCTGTAGCTATCTCTAAAACTAACACAGGCTGAAGATTGAGTGTCTTAATATCTGCAAATCTGAGAACAGGTTTTATTCAGCTCTTTGTTACATTCGCCATTGTAGGCTCCTAGGCTTTAATATTCAACATGTACAGTACAGTAGATATCTCCTTATTCAATAGGAGTTTCTTTGGAAGCAGTATTCTTAAGAGGTCTGTGAAGATTCTGAAGTGAGAAACAGGGCTGCTGTTTTGGGCATGGAGGTAACTGAGGGTGGTTCTTGTCAGGAAAGATTACTGCAAAATCAAAAGAATAAGCATTATTTTTTCGTAAGCCATTTGTTAATTGTATGTTTACCTTGTAGATACTGAGACAAGGGAGCACCAGTTCTACAGGTCTCCCCTTCAGCCTGCCTATAACTTTTTACCAGGCAATTATTGTTATTTTAAAATCAATTTTCTTTCAAGTCATACATTTCCCAATACATAAGAAAATAAGAAGAGCCCTGCTGGATCAGACTATACCTATACCTATAGGAAGCCCGCAAACAACTCATTCAATGCATGATTGAGTTACAAAAGTACAATCCTTTTCGGTAGGGTGGTGGTATCTCCATGTATCAAAAAGCTGAAATTGCACTGAGTTTTGCTGCAATATTTTAAGTTCTTGTTTTTGTAATCTGTCCTCACAAAATTGTTCTCCCCCCACTCCATCCAATTTGTCTATCCAAATTGGCTTGTGTTATTTGATTTCTTTTTGGAAAATGCTTTCTGATTACAGCTGGCAACATGTACACCCTAAAAGAATAGCCTTATTTCCAAGCATGCCTATGCCAAATTTGAATGGTTTGGCTTTCTTATCCATTCAGGGGTAATTGATTGGGTGCTTCGATATGGTGGCAATTCCTTTTCTCTTTCATTTACATAGTAAAAGTACTTCACCCAGGTTCAAAGACTCCAAATATTTTTCTTTCCCAGATCATCTGCAAGTTTTCTGTAACATTATTAATGTCTTTTATTACGTTGTTGTGCATACTTCTTTCTCTTATAAGGGGGTGCTTAGTCCCTTTTTTATGCTGTTAATGTTTCCATTAAAATCAGAATCCTCGTTCATAACTATGCAGAGCTAAAAAAAACCAAGGTCAGGTGGGGAATATGGAAAAGGAAAAGATTTTTAAAAATACAAGCATGAACTTGGTTATACAAGTTACGAAGGATTTTGGAGAGCTGGTAAAAAGAAGATTAATGGTTGAATTAGTCAGTATGGAAGGGATAATGTTAGTAGCTTTATGGTCAGTGTCCCAAAGGCCTAATCTGTAAATAAAATACAATGACCACAAAAGAGGTTGCCTATGCAGAGGTAACAATAAAAGAATAAGGAGCTGCTTCAGTGGTATATACAGACCTAAAGGATAGCAGTCTTAAAAGGGAAAGGAGAACAATACAACATACTGTTAAGTAATAATTAACAACATTTGCCTTTAGACAGCAGTGAAAAGTTTCTATATTGCTTTAAACCTTCCATGTATGGGTCCAAATAACATCTAGGCAACAGTCAATTTTGCGGACTATCCCACCTGGACTCTAAGTTCTAGCTGCAATTTTGAACACAGTGGATGGAAGAAAACTAGATATTCCACTTTTAGGATTTTGTTAGCTCAGTTGTGCCAACTGAGTTTACTAGCACATTCATATACTTCCTTAATCAGCTCTTTCTAATTAAACACATACTGCGTGATAAACACCCTCCAAAATTATTATAATATACCAGGAGTAATAAATGAGTAAATGATTTATTTAAAATCATACTACACAGAGGATTAAAGATGACAATTCAGGGAATAGGTTTTGTGATCAGTGAGCAGAACTTGAGCCATTAGCATCTGAGCCATTAGCTTCTAAGTCCCCCTGAAGTCATGTGGCTTATTCCTAGGTAAGTTCACCCTAAAGCTCACTGTACACACACACTATGTATTGAAAACATACATTTACTACATACTTCACAACATAATGCCTCTTAATGCTACCAGTTTGATTCTTTTACAGACAAGTGTAAAGACTAACTGATGTAATAAATGTGACATGGTGGTGGTTTGCTAAACTTACATGCATCTCCAGAGCAAATGTCATGTAGAAGTTCTGGGACCATTTAAAGAGTAAAATAAAATAATCTGTATTCCATGTGACCTGAAACATACAGGAAAATCTATTACTTTTGAGGGGTTTTTTTAAATTATTACTTTAGTTTGGATATATCTTAATTATGTGCAATTTAACTAATCAAATATATAAATTTCATTAGTAGCCAGTAAATTTGTTATTTGATATGGCAGACTCTTTTATCGTGTTTCACTTTAATCAAGAAAGGTAACACCTGTGGTTTATTCACAAAAGCTTCTTTTGTCAGATGAATACCCACAGGCAATGAAGCAATTACATTTGTTCCTTGTACCACTTCGACCTCCCTAGGAATAGATGAGAACTTTTTGGCTTTCATTCTTTTGTCCAACAGCATGTCTAGCTTTTGTCATTGAAGGAAGCCGCTGAAATGTAAGGTAACAGAGAAACAAAATAAGATTCTTTTTAAACTCAGAGCTCTGATATCCTTGGTGGTGGAGTCCCTGCATCCTTCGCGGTGTTAAAATGCACTGGGCCACCCTTTGAAGAGGAAAGAGCGGTGAACACTTTTTGAAAAAAAACAATAATTAGAAAGCAAATGTTTGATTTTCCTACTTAAAATTAAAATGATAAGACATAAATCAGCAATAGTTCTTTGTGGAGCTTTGTAATTTTGGGTATATTCAGTAAGTTAGAATATATGCCTAGTTTTTTCCTAGCGTTGTTCCAAGGAGCAGACAACAAAATACAAAACATTTAAAGTATCAAATTAAAACAAGAGAAAACCGTAAGATAGTCACTAAGTGTATTGGTAGCCACAAAACATATTGGTAGTCACTAAAAATTTCCTAGGAAGGGCAGCAAGTTGTTTTCAGTGACTAAGATGGTCAGGAAGCCGTGGCAGCTAAGTTGTAAGTCCTTGTCTGTCATCTTTAGGATATGAAAATTTCTGCAATGTGTTGCTCCATGTGTTAACTCGCCCACTTACCAGCTTTGCTTCAGTTTCCAGGAAGGGTATTGTGGCAGTTGGAAGTAGCCCCAGCATGGGCTTCCACCACATGGTACAGAGCTTCTGACATTACTGAAGCAAAACAGGAGAGGGTACTCCAGGAGTGGGCAGCCTGTGGCCTCCAGAAGTTGTTAAGCCACAACTATAACTTCATCCTTGGTCGTTGGTCATGTTGGCTGGGGCTGACAGGAGTTGAGAGTCCAAAGACACTTGAAAGGCCCATAGGATAGTCTCCCCTGCTCTTAGGTTAATGTCAGAAGAGGTGCACAGGATAGCCAGTGGCTTTACATGGCTGGGCTGCTAATAAATTATCAAGTGTGCCCATCACATAGTTCTCATCTCTCCCTAGAGAGGTCAAAGTGTCTCTTACGTGGTCGTAATCTAGAGATTATGTGATCTTGTACTTACAAATGGAGCTTTCTTTAGTAGCAGTTCCTAGATGACTTGGCTGTGCAAGCTGCCATACTTTCCCCACCCAACTCTCCCATCTCTGCCCTGACCTTCGCATATAAAAAGTAGGGGCCGCATTTGGGCAATCGTATTGCGGCTTAATAATCCAGCCTTGCCAGAGAAAGCAAAGCAAGGTTTGTTGGGCAGCCCTCTAGGCTTCTGTCTGGCCACACCCACCACAGACCACAGCCCTTTTTAGCCCAGCTCTGTGGTCTCCTCAAATGCTTTTGCCTAGCTGGAATGGGTCTTTGAATGTGATAATGCCTCTTGTCTGACTGAAGAAATGGAGGTGAGGGAGGAGTGCGCAGAAACTTCAGACTTTTGTATGGTTGGAGGATAGCATGCTGTGCAAAGTCAGGTGTCACACCATGCCCACTTTTGCCTTTGCCACCACTTTAATGCACCTGTTTGGAAGTTCACCCATCACATTCCCCATCCCTGTTCTGGACCAAGACATAGAATCACAGAATTGTAGAGCTGGAAGGGACCTTGAGGCTCATCTAGTCTGCAATTGCAGGAATCTAAAGCATCCATGATGGTGGTTGTCTGTATCTTCATTATTAAGGATGGTATTCAACTAAGGTTTACTCATTAGACCAGGCATAGGCAAACTCGGCCCTCCAGATGTTTTGGGACTACAACTCCCACCATCCCTAGCTAACAGGCCCAGTGGTCAGGGATGATGGGAGTTGTAGTCCCAAAACATCTGGAGGGCTGAGTTTGCCTATGCCTGCATTAGACCCATTGGAATTAATGAACATTATGAAGTTAGGTCCATTCATTTCTGTGAGTCTACTCTGTGTAAAACGTAGTTGAATATTTACCTAACCAATTGTTTTTAAGTGCATTGACTTTGGGCCTGCTTGACCTCAAGGGTCTTACTCAGTGTCTAGGAGACAAAACCTATTCAAATAAACAGATTTCCTGGTTCACACATTATCTTCTCATTGTGGTGAGAGAATGAGACTGCAACTTGCTTCTGCTCCCAGCTTGAATAGAATTCAGGGCCAAATATTGTCCGAACAAGCCCTTTGTCAATTCCAGGTATGTTAGTGTTGAAGTTAATAAGGCCACTCTTACTGCCTGGCTGTAGAAATGTGATAGAATAGAGTTAGCTAGTCATAGATTAAACATTAAGATTATTACCTTTTCAAAAAGATTTAAGCAACCCAAAGGCTGGATCTAAGTGTGAGGAACATGTTGGCTGTGACAGTTAAATAAATTTAGAGTGCAATCCTATGACTCTTTACTCAGAAGTAACTGTCTTCAGCAGGGCTTACCTGCTAGTAAGTGTGCTTCTCAAACTAAAATATTTAGCTGTTTTAGTATATGAATGTCAAAATCCTGTATGTTTTGGATAAATGTGTACAATTCTGAAATGTTTTCCAGTTACTAATGCAGTTGTGCTACTGCTTCTCAGTTAACACAGAGCCAGTTTAAAGCTGGACCTATGGCATGCAATATAATAGCTCATGCACAGTCCATATAGACAGTAAAAGGTCTCTGTCATATGATAAGGTCACCATCATTAATTTTCAAATTATAAGGAGAGACTTGCCAGTTTGTGATGGTCATTATTGCAATATTATGTGTTGTGGATCCTGCCTGCACATAGGCTGAACTGTGATCTTAATTAGAACTTTGACAAGCCCTCTCTGATAAAATGATGAGATTATTCGTAATTGATGTCACAATCAATTACCATTTAGTTCATCACAAGCTTACTAACAGGTCTAGCCTTAGTGCTGGCCCCAGGATGTTGATGAGTGTGTGGCTGCCCTGTTCATGCTGTTACTGCGACAGCAGGGCAGATTTTCAGTCAACATCCTAATGACCTCTTTTGAAGTCTATTAAATTAATGACCCTGTCACATTGGCCTAACCTCTTACATCTTCATTTGGAAGGTTTTTTTGTGTTACAAACTAGTGTTTTTGGAGCACGTGAAAGAACAGATACTTCGGGGGGGGGGTTCTCTCTCTCATATCTATGTCTGTTTTAAAGAAGTGTAACATTATTAATTCATTGCATGTGTGTGCTGAAGGATAAAATTAGATTGTATTGGTGGGAAAAAATTGTATTTTCTTTCTACTATATATTTGTTATTTAATTTTGATCTTTCTCAGGTACCTAAAGGACATGTTTGGTTAGAAGGTGATAATCTCAGGAATTCTACAGATTCCAGGTGTTACGGTCCTGTTCCATATGGGTTGATAAAAGGACGCATTTGCTTGAAGGTATACTCCTGCAATCTAAAACGTGTTAATTTGACAGTTTTTATAAGTCTTGAGGCCCTGAACTACCACGATGAGACATTTTCATTATCTAGTGAAGCACAGGGACCAGGGTGTTAAAATGTTATAGGAGAGCATGATCTCCTCAAATGACTACTGCATTTAAAGATGCATAAAGCATTAGCCAACCGAGTCTGAAACCCACCCATGTAACAACAATGCAAACATAAAATCTGTTTTACTTTAGGTTGCTGTGCCCCTTTTTATGGGCGGTATATGGAAATGTAACATTAGAAAGGAGTTACGTTTCTGTTCTCCAGGCTCTTCTCAAAACACATCGAATATATAAGAAATGTTCTATGCTGCTCAAAATATTGACTTGGACCCAACAAGCAATGCACAAAATGGGGTGTTCCAAGCTCTATGTGGCAGATCCTCTTGAAAAATTGGAACCAGTTGTCAGGGGACCTTACAGAACTGCATGTGGCAGGTGTAAGTGGAATGCCTTTCCACTTCCACAAGCAGACACTTGCATGACTCCCAATACAGATCCTTGATGGATCCCACTGCTTTTAATCGTCCATTTATTCCTCTCTTCCCAACTTCTCTTAACCCAGTTATTGATTCATAAGAGGACCCGCACTCTAATTTCTTGCCAGCTAACTTGACTCAGCATCCCTAGATGAAAGACTTTAATGTTCCTGGATTTTTTTTTTTAAAAAAACAACCTTTTATCTACTGGATCAATATTTACATGCTGCCCAGTCTTAAAATATTCTAAGCATAGTTTGTTCTTCTATTTACTTAATAACTCTTATCTTTAAAAAACGCTTTCCATCAGTTACCTAGATAAGCTAGGTGAACATGTTTTGAATTTGTGTTAGATCCCCTTTTTAAAAAATGGTGTTATGCTGGCAATCCTCTAAAGCTCCTATAAGAAGACAAATCTTAGGGAGGTTTAGAATTAGCCCTACCGTTAAAGTAGGCACCTGACTTGGGTGTCATGAAAAGCTAGTAATATATTGCTATTTTATTTCTACGCTAGAGTCACTTGTGGTGTTTTTTGCCTTAACTACCAAACAAAACTTTGGACTTGAATAATTTAGAGGAGGAGCCCCATTTAGTGCTTTGCTTCAGGAAGTAAAATGTATTGGGTTGGCCTTCATAGTACTGTATTGCATATTTTTGTTGGAAGCGCAGCAGCTTTCGAGTTCCTTAACAACTCATGAGTATATTACTATCTGGATCATCAAGTTGTTGTTGTTTTGTTGTTATTTATTAAATTTGTATGCCGCCCTATACCCACAGGTCTCAGGCAGTTCACAGGATAAAATCATGATATAAAAACACAAAACACATAATCAAAATATAAACAAAAACAGATCCCAACACATTTTAAAAGGACATTGGATGTGAATCAGCCCAAGTCCTGGTTAAAGAGGAACTTTTTGCCTGGCGCCTAAAGGTGTATAGTGAAGGCGCCAGGTGAACTTCCCTGGGGAGAGCATTCCACAGACAGGGAGCCACTGCAGAGAAGGCCCATTCTCATGTTGCCACTCTCCAGATCTCTCATGCAGGCAGCACATGAAGTAGGGCCTCAGAAGATGATCTCAGGGTCTGGGTAGGTTCATATGGAAATAGGTGGTCCTTGAGGTATTGCGGTCCTGAGCCGTTTAAAGCTTTATAGGTCAAAACCTTTTCAACTGCATTTTGTTAGTTAGCATCTCTAGTTACCTCTATTTGACTAAATTCCTGCCTCAGCCACACCTCAACTAACTGTTGGAGGTAGAATACCTGGCTTTCAGAGGAATGCCTATGACCTAAGCCAGGCTTCCTCAAACTCGGCCCTCCAGATGTTTTTGGCCTACAACTCGCATGATCCCTAGCTAGCAGGACCAGTGGTCAAGGATGATGGGAATTGTAATCTCAAAACATCTGGAGGGCCGAGTTTGAGGAAGCCTGACCTAAGCACATCACTTGCAACATAGACCAATCACATCTGATACTAATGAAAATTATTCAAAGCCAACTCCTCCAACCTGGATTGGTGAGACAGAAGTCATAACTCAGTGCATCTATAATGCAGTTTCCTTGCTTCTGGTACTACGTGACCATCTTTAAATGGGGGGAAAATCTCTTCCATATCACAACAGTTATAAGGACCAAAGTTATGGATATACATATTGGTAAAATTCTGCTTTCAGCAGTCACAGTTTATTCCTCTTTAACACTTGAACTGAGAAAAGGGTGAAATAAGAGACAAGGAAGAAGCAGAAGAAGAAAAAAGATGGCTGCTCTATATCTTAAGTAATTTATTCATTTTATTTTTACAGCTCTGGCCTCCGACTGATTTTGGATTCCTACGTGCAAGTCCCAACAGTCACAGAATTTGGAATGACTAAGTGACTTAGGCAGTGTCATCTATGCTGACTTCTTTACTAATTTTTAAAAGGCTAGTAATGTATTTTGATATAAAATAAACAAGAACATCAAGACGTTCCTTGTAGATGTAAGGGTCGTGATACTGGGAAATAATGTTGCTTCAGATATATAACAATTTCCATTTATCCCATTTATAAATCCTTCTGACAGTCTTACGGAGTTCTGCCTTCTTTCATTATGGTTCTCATAACAGGCAAGTGTTTCCCCTCAGAACCACACATATAGGAACCAGTAGGAGTCCTGAAGCCAAGGGTTTCCTACAGTTTTAAACAGACGGTTCTTAAGTAACATGGCATATACTAGAAAGTTTATCAGATTTTTCTAAAAAGGGCAATACAATTTCACAAGTGTAACATTTTTCAAAAGCTGGGAATAAGCAAGTGCCAGCCTATTAGGAACTTCTTTGCAAGTGCTCTTTAAAGAGTGGGATTAGTATGCTCTGGGGGCTGGATTGAACTAATCCACCACACTAGCAAGAAGCTAGCACAAGCACTCCTAGCAGAGCATGGCTTTCCCCTTCTCTTTCCTCTGTGCACCCCACACCACCCCCAAGTCTACTCTGGAGGGCTGAGAGAACCCCCAAAACGGCACCTAGGGGAAGGAGATGGGGAATTGTTCCATATGTCAAACAGAAATGCTTCCGTAAGTTGTGAGTCGACTGTACTGGATTGGTTTTGAAATGGCAGCGTGTATGCTTTCAGAAGCCCACTTTTCAGTTTAAGATCAGTATTCCAAGTCCTGTTCATCTTGGGTACAGGATGCATTATCCTCAGAAAGGAGTAATCATGATACCAGAATAGGAGGATAACATTAAATGGTGCTCACTCGTGCAAGCAGAAGAAATGTAGTGTTTAAATTTCATACACTAAGATATGGACAATTCAAATTAAAAGACATTTGGAGCATAATTTGCATGGATTTTAAAAAGGAATCTCTGATGCAGAAAGAAAACTTGTTTGTACTGATGTTCTTAACAGTTATTGTGCATTTTTCTACTATGGTATTTACTGACATATTGTCCATTAGTTGCCTAACACAATACATCTTTTGTGTTTCCCATATCCTTTGTGGAGTCATCGAAGAATCTCTATAAGTAATGAACAAGTATCACAGCATACTAGTGAAACCTCTTCAGCTTCTTTTTGGGAGACAGTGTATTTTCCACCACATCGACATATGAGAGAATAACAGTGATCATCTGTTGAAACAATACACAGAAACAGTAATGAGTTCCATTGCAGTTTTGAATGCTACCCCAAAGCTACTTACAAAGTGTGTATGTCAGCTTACATCCCAAGAGTTACCATGAATGTATAGTAAACTATTTTTGCAACTGAATTACATTGTCGTAGGAAATGCTTAATATGAAAAATTCTTCCATGTGGTAGGATTTTAATAAGAATGTTAAATTATACTTTTACCAAAAAAAAAAAGGCAAGACAAACCCTTATTACTGGACTAGTTCTTAAAAGCTGCAATATCTAAATAGTTTCTTACAATGCTGAGAACTACTGAAATTTAATGGACCTAACTCAGTCATGCTCATTATTTTCAATGGGCCTACTCTGAGTATGTTATATATAATGTTCTATATTTGTATGTCATTCTGTTGTATTTTTAAAATTATCGTGGAACAGCTTTGCTGACCCAGGTCAGAAGAGGGATGAGATTTAAGTTTCCTCGCAAATCTCTGTAGGAGCTTCAGAGAAGAAAACCATAGTAAAACAGTTGTATATGTAGGCTTCAATGCATTAATGACTTAATCATTATTTTCAGTTGTCTTCTTGCATCTGCTTGCATGATTACAACCCCTTCAGCATTCAGCAAAAAGCAGCTCCTCTAAATTTCATACTACTAACCAAAAAAATTGCCTAGCAACTAAAACTTCACACCAAGCCATGCATATGCAAGGCTATGTGTCATTAGAAAATGTCATTGAAAACTAAATGCCTAGTATCGTAATGCATTTCTGTAAGTTTATGATGTATGTGGTACAATGGAGGCTTCCTTATCACAAAAGCACCATCAGAAACAGGCAATCAAAATAATGAAGGGAAACTTCTGGATTTTTAGGTTTAGAAAAAGACAACTGAAGGTTGTATGGCAGTGATTTTTTAAACTGAATGAGAGAAACATTCCTCCTCTCCTAACCCTAGAACTAAGGGTTACTGAATGAAACTGATTGCCATAGGATTCAGGACAGAAATACTTCACACAATACATATGGAATTACTGCCATAAGGTATGAGAACCATTGGCATCTATACCTTTAAAAGGGGCTTAGACAATATCATGGTTGATATGGCTGATACCCACTGATTGATCAATTGAACCTCCAAGGACAAAGACTGTCTCTGAATACCTGTTCTCAAGGATGCAGCCAGCAGTGAAGGACTGTTGTCTTCATGCCCTGCTTCTGGGCTTCTCCACAGCACATGGCTGACCGCTCTTGGAAACAGGTTAGACTAGATCAGTGCTTCTCAACCTGTGGTTCCCCAGATGTTGTTGGACTACAACTCCCATCATCCCTGAGCTCTGGCCTTGCCAGCTAGGGGTGATGGGAGTTGTAGTTCAACAACATCTGGGGACCCATAGGTGGAGAAAGGATGGACTAGATGGATCCTTGGCCCGTTAGCAGACTCTTCTTATTCCTACATTAACTATTCAGTTTACTTATCAACCAGTTTCACATGGTATCTTACTGAGATTCCAGGCCATATCTTCAAGTGACACCTGAGCATCCACAGGCCATCCTTGGGTTAATTCATGTTCTGAGAAAATAAAACAGGCATTCAGTTTGAATAGAATGTGAGACAGAGGCTGCAAGTTCATAGTCATATAAACTTTATTATATCTGTTGCTTTTCACACAGAGAGAAGTCCAAAACAACTTACAGCATAAAGTTAATTCAAACCTTGTATAAAACAATAATAAAACACAGTGCCTAAATACGTTCATTCAAGAACATTTATAAAAGGACATATTAAAGCCTATGTGCTTCACTATTGGAAAGAACTGGTAAGCAGGCAAATCTCAAAAGTTGACTCCACCTCACTTCTTACAATAAATGAATGGAAGCAAGAGAGGACAGGAAAGACTTAAGCTCTTGCTTGGTAGGAAAAATGTCTTCACTGGGCAGGACAGTAATTACAGAGTGCCCAAACTTTTTTAATATTTAAGTTACATCAGGGTTTGGGGTGGTTACTTGAGTCAAAAGTGTTAAAGCTTTCTTAAGGAATGGAACAAGGCCCTTTCAGCTTTCATCTACTTCTCTACACACTCATGTCCTTGATCATCAACAGGAAGTCACAAGTTCAAGCTCCTTGTGTTTTGTGCCTGCCTGATTTTAATTTTGAGCCAAACACAGAGCAGCAAACGTTTATATTCATTACACTGTACATGGCTGTACTGACAAATGCTGTGTAGAGCACCCTAGGATTTCAGTCTAAAAAAGATCAGGCAGCAGGTGATGAGAACATTTCTGCTCATGACAATTCAAGTGGTATAAGACAGCTTCCTATGTGCCTTTCAAATGTAAGAACGCCAGGGCTAGAAGCAAACATGCAGGTGGGGGGGGGGCATCAAAATGCACTAGAAATTCCTGTATAAGTTCTCTCCACAGGGCATAGTCAGTAATTTATGGTTGAGAATGTTGCTTCTTCTAACACAGCTTAATATCCAACCATTCATAAGATCTGACCACTACATATAGATATTGAGAATTAAGTTTGCACCAACATATCAAAGGATGAATGAATGAACTTTATTACGGTCACAGACCAGGATTAAGAAAAGCATATAGATAAAATAGCAGTTGGGATTTTTGACCGATAATTGTTAGGGCAAATGAGGACAAGGAAACACATTAAAACATCTGAATAAAATACAAGATTAAACACAGATAATGGATGGATAAAAAACTAATAATTAAAACAGATAAGAGCTAAAAACCAACAAAGTCACGCAGTTAAAACAACTGTAAGAGCATAAGAACTAAAAGATTCGCAGATAAAACAACTATAAGAGGCTGCAGAGTAGAAGCCTCTTAAATAGAGGACACTCACAACGTTAAAAACTGCTATGCAAATATGGTTAAAACAGACAATTAAAACAATATACAACACTAAATTTAGAAACAATGTACAACAATAAACTGTCCCAGGGAGTTGACTCAGAATCACCCATGGAACCGTGTCTGGGGCTTTCCATGCCGGACTATTTTGAGTTGGGCAATGGTCTGCGCTTACAGATCTGTAGACAGAATCTGGCGACAATCCAGGTCATCTTCTGATCTTTGCCCAACAGCAAAAGGTCAAATTTTTGCTTTTGCGGGAGGTCGGCGAGCCTCACCAGTAGGGGATCCATGATCTTACTATGTGCCTCTTTATAAAAGGGACATCTAAAGAACAAGTGTTCTGGGCTTCCTATCTCTCCCAATGGACAGGTGCAAAGTCTCTGAGCATACGGGACCCTTCTAAAAGCTCCATCCAGGACCGGCGAGGGAAGAGCCGAGAATGAATTTCAATTAAGCCTCAATTTTTCCTCCTGAAAACGTGGTTGCACACCCCTTCTGGACCCTAGTAAAATGTACTCGTCCCACCCTCCATGTTTGGCTCCTAGGTCAATAAGTTTCATTTATTTATTTTTCTGAAACACCAGGTTCCATGGTAGATATCTTGATTGGGAACTCACGGGTTCTGTGCAAGATGTATAATTCCTCAAGCTCTCAAATTTGAAATCCACCGATCTAGTCCTATACCCAGTGCCCAGTATGAAGCACATTAGCTACTTTTCCCCCTTCGCAAACCTGAATATAGATGCCTCTGTTATGAGAGAACTACAATACATGTACCTCTATACACTCTATAATTATTTTCAAACACAAGCAATTGGTATATGCTGTATTTTTCGCTCTATAAGATGCACCCGACCATAAGACACACCTAGTTTTTAGAGGAGGAAAACAAAAAAAATATTCTGAATCAAATGTTGTACTAAACTATTTAATAAACAACCGGTATATCAGAATCATATTATAACCATGTAAAGTGAACAGCAGTCAACAGTGGCATTAAGAACCACCATCACTGTCATTAACAAATGAAGAGAGACTAAGGTTCGAGCACTCTTCTAGTCTTCTGTAAACTCCAATAATTCATCAGTGCTAGAGTCAGAATTTATGAAGCTCAGTTGCTCACAATCACAGAAATCACTTTCTTCACTATCTTCATATAAAATACCATCTTCATTTCCATCCAAAGCATTGCTAATGCCACATTTTTTGAATGACCGGACAACAATTTCCTCCTTCACCGAGTGCCATGATGTTTTCACCCATTCACAAACTTGTGTGATAGTGGGCCTCCTCATTTGTCCAGTAGGTGTCAGATCATGATTACCAGCAGCCATCCATTTGTTCCACTCTTCTTGCATAAAGACCTTAAATGGCTTGTTGATGGAAACGTCGAGAGGTTGCAACTGGCTGGTAAGACCTCCAGGAATTACAGCTAGATGAGTCTTCACTTCTTTAAAGCACTTTTTTGTAGTTTCGCTAATATGTGCTCTAAACTGGTCAAGAACTAATAAGGCAGGTTTTTTCAAAAGCCCTCCAGGACGTTTGGACCACACTTGTTCAACCCATACTCTCATTCCATTTTCGTCCATCCATCCTTTCTCATGAACATGTACAACAATTCCACTTGGAATCACTTCTTTTGGAAATGTTTTCCTTTTGAAAATTAACATGGGTGGCAATTTGGTGCCATCTGCACAGCAAGACAACACAACCGTGTAATGGGTTTTCTCATGTCTGGAGGTTTTCATGGTGATAGTCTGGGCACCTTTCAGATCAACAGTCCTATAAGATGGCACATCAAAGGTTAGCGGGACTTTATCCATATTCCCAATCTGGCCAATTTCAAACCCATTTCTCTTCCTAGCATCAATTACAAATTTATGAAAAGACAGAATCTTAGATTCATATTCTTTTGGCATTTTTTGTGCAATTCTAGTTTTGGTGCGCATAGCAAGGCCACATCGCCTCATAAATCTGTAGCACCATGATGGTGATCCAGTAAAATCGTGAATGCCTTTCTCTACAGCAATGCGTTTGGCTTCATATATTATCATTTTTGTAGAGACTGTGAAGCCATTATTCCGGTGATTTGTGATCCATTCTTTCATGGCCACATCCAACTGTGGCCACTTTGCAGCATTTCCACGAAAAGTGTGCTTGCTTTTATCTGCTTTTTGCAGCTGATCCTCCTGTTTCCTCCAATCTCTTATCATTTTTTCAGTTGGTGGTGGCCCAAAATGTCTCTCCGCTGCTCTGTTTCCATGTTCCTTAGCATATTTTACTACCTCTAGTTTAAAGGGAATCTTATACGCCAGTCTTTTCTGCTTTATCATCCTTATCAGAATGGGGGAGGTTTTCTGCAAGAAAATACAGTGATGAAGGAACTGTCAGTAATGTATGGTATCTCCAATGTTTACCACTGAGCGCTGACCATACCTTTAAAGAATGGCATCATAGTAAACATAGCCAACCTACAGTCTGTAAAAAACAACAACCCGGTATAACCCTAAAATTTTACTGATATTATAGCATATGCATCATTTTGCTTTCTTGAGTTGTCCTAGGTATAGCAGCCAACTCCTAGAGGCCTAGGTGCCTTCACTCCCCCCCATTTAATATTTGAGGGAGTCCCCCCCCCCATGTTGATGGGCATTGCCATTCATATAGTGTGCATGCACTTTGTCTTGAGATCGCAGTTCTCAACCTGCGGGTCCCCAGATGTTGTTGGACTACAACTCCCATCATCCCTTGACTCCTATCTTCTCTGAGCTCTGGCCTTGCTACCTAGGGGCAATGGGAGTTGTAGTTCAACAACATCTGGGGACCCACAGGTTGAGAAAGGCTGAATTGCGGTATGTGAGGTGGGGCTTACCTGCCCCCCCAATATTTTATTCAAGTTGGAAGAGGGAGGGAGGGAAGGAAGGAAGGAAGGCAGGAAGGGAGAGGGAGAGCTCACATCTGTGCATGCCTGTGGCGGGCAGCTGCCTTGCCTCACCAGAACCAGAGCAAAAAGAGGAGGAGATGCTGGGGCAGGAGCCGTGTAAGTGGCTCTCCCTTTGCTCCTCCCACCTCGCTGTAAAGCCAGCAAGAGCCGCAGCCACGCTCTGCGCGGCTCTTGCTTTAAAGGAAGAGCTGCGCAGAGCGTGTCAGTGGCAGCGGCTCTTGCTGGCTTTGCTCCATAAGACGCACAGACATTTCCCCTTACTTTTTAGGAGGAAAAAAGTGTGTCTTATGGAGCGAAAAATACGGTATATACATGTGGCAGTATCCAAGATTGGCACACTTTTAGCTGCAACTCCCTACTATTTAAAAATTGCTGCCTCAAGACTAATGAAGAATGGGCTTCTTTCAGAAGTATGAACCATAGTTCACCTGTCATGTTTGTCCATATCCCCACGTGTCTTAAGTAGTAGGTATATTTCTGATCATATACAACTTCTGTATACAGTGGTACCTTGGGTTAAGAACTTAATTTGTTCTGGAGGTCCGTTCTTAACCTGAAACTGTTCTTAACCTGAGGTACCACTTTAGCTAATGGGGCTCCCTGCTGCCGCCGCCATGCGATTTCTGTTCTCATCCTGAAGCAAAGTTCTTAACCCGAGGTACTATTTCTGGGTTAGTGGAGTTGTAACCTGAAGCATCTGTAACCCAAGGTACCACTGTATATTGATCTATTCTCTCCCAGCTTTTTGCCTTTACCCTTTACAGATTAATAAACAAAGCTAGGAGAAAATAGTAACAGCTAGGTCTGATGTCATATAGTAGACACAGTGTAACAGGGTGGTAAGCGATTTATCAGATTTATCAGTTAACAGCTTCAGCCCCTACTGGATCAAGTACACCGGGCATAGGCAAACTCTGCCCTCCAGATGTTTTGGGACTACAACTCCCAACATCCCTAGCTAACAGGACCAGTGGTCAGGGATGGTGGGAATTGTAGTCCCAAAACATCTGGAGGGCAGAGTTTGCCTTTGCCTGAACTACACTCTAGCAAAATGATGTAAACTTGGAAAGAAACAAAATAACGGAACAGTTTGTTCCATTTGCCTTGCTTAGGATACCACCATACAGCTAGTTCTGTGCATGGTCACAGCTATGCATACTTTGGAATACTAGAGTTCCTTATTTTCCCCAACACTTTTTTAAAAAATGGGGAATTTGCACCAGTCCAATGGTCACAATCTCTCATAGTCAGTCTTGGGGCTGTATGGTAGTGGTGGCCAGGGCCAAAGCCAAAAGTGGCTAATGCAACACATGTGGCTACTTTCCATGTACAGTAAGCTAAATCCCTGCCATGCAAGTCAGATTTCTGCACACACAGCTATCCGTTCAAGCAAGCAAGAGGCAGTATCTCAGTTCATTGACATATTCCAGGTAAGCAAAGGCACTCAATGAGGGTACAGATCAAGGATGGTGAGGGGCATGGCCTAGGATGATAGAAAGACCTGGAGGACCTCATTTGACCCATGGAAGGGATGCTACCCACCCTTGATTTAGAATTAATATAGATACTTAAAATCACATTGGTGCTATATAATATTTTGATCACAGTTGTGCTTTGGTATACAATGTTCTATGAGCAAATGAATACTAATTCACGATACCCAGTTTATCATCTCAGATTACTGGTTACAGAGAATACTGGAAAGGAGCTAAGTCAAACCTAAAATGAATGCCAATCTGTGAAGAAAGCAGCTCTCAACTAGTAATCTGAATTTGATAGTACCATGCTAAACTGCAAAAACGTAGGGACTCATACTGTAACTTGGCAATTGTGGTCCACATTCTGTCAGGAGTAGTATGCATGCATTTGTTACAAACTGTTTTAGAACAAAGGTTATCCTGATGTTCCTCATTTTGGTGCAACCAGTCTGCTACCATAGTAGTTAACTATGAATAATGTATTGGTAGTGAAATTAAACACTTATTTTAACTGCCCTCATGTATTGGTGAAAAAAATCTAATTAGCACTTTAATATTAAAGCATGATCCCCCCCCCCATGCAATTCATTAATTAGCGGCCGATTATCCAGTATCAAGTTGGCCTGTGGTCTCTGCCTCCTTTTTGCAACATTAAATTGTGATTCTAATTTTACCTGAAATCTACACTATAGATCTCCAGGGAATGAGTTTCATCTAAATTAATCTTAATGAAGGCAATTAAAACAAATCAGACAAGTTAGATATAATTACTGGATCAATAAAACCTCTTTGACCTAACCTATTCTGAACACCTCCAGTACATTAAATAGATATATATTAAAACAAAGTTAACCCACTTACATCTAAGACTGAAATAGTAATAAATGAGAATGAGGGGGGAGGAAGCTTTATCTTCTCTTATCAACTTAATCCATCTTGGCAATTATGCTGATGCTCCAAATCACTAGAAGAAATGCTACAGTAGATGGAACCAGTCAAAAATACTAATAAGAGTTTTCCATCTTCAGTTCCTTCTATCTTTTCTATCTAATTCCATGGATTACACACTCTGTTGTTCTTTGCCAATATATATGTAATAAGACTTAGATTTATTTTAATGTCACTTATGGAATTTGGGTAATAATGTATCACAACTGAACCAACCACTGTATATTCCAGGAAATTTGAAGTCTATCACTCATAGACCATAGCAAAGCCTTGTTCTATCTCCAACACAACTCAAATCTGTGTGCTTGAGGACTCAGTATGCCAGGCTGTTACAATGGATGAGAGACCTTTGAGAACCTCCCATATGTCCTTTCTGCCTTCTCTTTGCAGGAGAAGTTGGAGAACAAGAACAAAGCTATGGAAATCCACAGAATGTAAAAAGTAGATCCATATGAACATTTACCAAGGGTTCACCATATGCATGTTACCACTTGGATGGCACTGGTGAAGCTGTGTAGTAAATTGGTAATCTGTACAATGGGTTATACAGTGGTACCTCGGGTTACAGGTGCTTCAGGTTACAGACTCCACTAACCCAGAAATAGTACCTCAGGTTAAGAACTTTGCTTCAGGGTGAGAACAGAAATCGTGTGGCAGCAGGAGGCCCCATTAGCTAAAGTGGTGCTTCAGGTTAAGAATGTTTCAGGTTAAGAACGGACCTCCAGAACGAATTAAGTTCTTAACCCAAGGTACCACTGTATCTAAAAATTTCTATTTCTAAATAAATATTGATTTTATATTGTGTGTCCTTAGATGTCTCTCTGAATTTTAAGTAATACTACATAGTGAGTGGATATGCAGTTCTTTACTGATTCAGTGAGGAGGGCGCATCAGACGCTGCTAAAAGGGAAGCCCCCCTGTGTTTTATCAGGGTTGAGTGCTAAAATTATGGGGGATGGATTGACTCCATTTTAGCAGGAGACTCTGGTATAATCAGGTTTGCATGGAATCCTGCTGACTTGAGCACAATTTAAGTCCTATTCATCAGTAGATGAGCAAGGTTGAACTCTGCTCACTTGGGATGCACACTTCTGTTCGTAGCTGGGGACAGGTACACATAGCCAACACAGGATTTAACCCCACCCTTATGTCTGTCAGATGATGGACATGAAGGAAAAGGGCCTCACAAGTCAACCTGTACCTGTTGCGGACCAAAGTTGGCCCATGGACCGGAGGTTCTTCATTGCATGTCTTACAAGCCGAAAATTCAAGACAATTAAAAGGGATGCTGGGAATCTTTTAAACAGCATTACATAACTATTAGAAGCACACTTCAGTAACACTTTGCCAGAAAGTCTAGCTCAGTATTGTCTACACTGACTGGCAGCAGTTGGTTCTCCAGGGTTTCAGTCAGGGGTCTTTTCCCTCCCCAAAGCCTTGCTCCAGAAGGTGGGGCAGGGGGAAGGAAGAACAGCCCCTGTTAAGCAAAACTAAAAGCCATACAAGAAGAGGAAGAGGGGGGTAGATGCTTGCTGTAATTTGTTGATGTTGTGCTAATATATAGTTTGAGTATGATATACATGTTTATGAACACTGTAGGGCCACGAATACACTGCTACCATTCAGGCTGAACCTTGCCTGAAACCCACAAAACTGTCCTGGTAGGGCAGGGGGAGCTTATAAGTCCTAATGGCAAGAACCCTTCCCTTAAGTCCAGCTCTAGAAATAATAATAAAAATTGAGCAGCTTCAGATTTACTTTCTTATTCTAGCACCTAAGAAAGATTCATGAGATGCTGTTTGATCAATACATATATTTCACAGCACTGCAAAATCACACCATTTAGACCGGAAGATCAAAATAAATTCATTTTTATGTTCTTCTTCGGACTTTTCCTCACAATAATTTATATTAGATTATATTCAGTTATATATAGTCAACTGATGATTTGCAATTTTAAAACTTTATATGGTTTTATTGTGTGTATATAATAGGTGTAAACTGCTTTGGTTTTTATAATGAAATTGTAGTAGACAATAAAAATAATTTAAACAAACAAACAAATAAAATGGCCAATTCTCAGTTCACGATTCTATCACAATTCAGAGGGGCTTGTTTAGGAATGGTTGTGTTATAACATTGCAATCAGAGTTAATATTCTTGAGCATTTGGTTGTCATTTTTAAATTATCATAATAATAAAACAGGTTGAGATCTTTGTTATTGTGTGTAAATATTAGGGGCTGTCGCCCCTGCTCAACATCCCTCCCTACCTGCCACCCTCACCAACTCCCCAACGCCCTCCACTTACACCCTGCCCAACCCCTCACAGTTTCTTTAATCCCCCACCCCCTTCTACCCTCTCAACCCTCAACTCCTCCTTCAACCCCAGCCCTTCAATACCTCCATCTCATCTTACAACTCCCCGCTTGCCAACCCCATCCTCTTTGTTAGCTCAAAGTTCTCCTTTACCCACTGTTCACTGTTCACCCAACCCCCTCAACAACCAGTGCTTTTCTATTAGAAAAAATCAGAAGTCTGGAAATCCTCTCATCTTCCCCATCTTGGAAACAAAGAGCGATGTGTGGAATCCTTCCCAGAATCTTCCAAAGGCTTCCAAAACCCAGCACAATTGCAAGTGCAGTCCCAATTCTGCCTGCTAGCTTCAAGCTGAAGGGAGGGTGGGGGTGAGCAAATGGCTTTCAGGCACTGTGCCAGAAGCACAGAGACAAATCCAATCCCAGACTTCCTACCAACTGAGGAGCTAAGGAGGGAGTAGTGATAATCTCAAACATGGGAAGCTGTTCTATAAATATTGGTAGACTGACTAGCAATGGATCTCCAGGTTTTCAACACAATTTTTTTGCCCAGACCTTCCTTGAGATATGATGAGAATTGAATTTTTTGCACAGAAAGCGTGTTTTATTGTGGAGTTCCAGCTCTTCCCCATTGTGAGTGCCTCTGAAGTGCTGCTGTGGGGGCAACTCTCATCCAACCTCTCCAACTCTGAGAGAAAGCCTGAGGCTTGTCAAACCTGGCAGAACTCACCATAATGCTGTTTGAGAAAGCTAGTCTCTCTTATAGCAGTGCCCATTGCTGCACCCTAAGTCATCCACCCACTCCTAATTTGGGCAGTTGTTCTCAACTATGGCACTATCAGGCAGATTTGTCAATAAGCTTCCCATTTTCAGTAATCACTTTAACAGTAGCAAGTATTGTTTTGGAAGAACAGGACCATAAATGCCCAATAGATCCCAATGGATTTAAAGGGATTTAAAATAGGTTGCTTTCCTTTAAATCAATTCCTTTCAATAAAATTGTTTTGGTATACTGCAACAACACATCAACTTTAGTTAAAACCAAAAGTTGTGTATTATATGAATCCTTGCTGACACTCCACCGATTGCAACGGAAGTTACACAGCCACTGCAACTGCCCAATCTCTCTTTTCCAAGTCCCTTCAAGCCTCACTAGAAAAACAAAGGTTGCACAGAATCAATGCCTGTAGATTTCAATCAAAGCAAATTCCACACGTTTTGCTTATCTGAATGGGGAACAGCACGAAACATTAAAAAAAGCAAATCTGAAAAAGCTTCACAACCTCAAAAATTAAAATACGCATTAACTGTCATTTTCTGTGCATTACTTGTAAGGACATAAAGCTTAATTGACTGGACTGACTTCTATGCTAGAGTGTATATCTCAAAGTCTAACTACAAAATGGACAGAGCATAAACAAATACATTTCTGCCAATTTTTACACAAGGGAAATTTCTTAACCCCAGCTCCAAGTTAGTCTCTCTCCCTCTCTCTCTTGGCAAAACCAGCTACTCTTTCTATTAAGCTACAAGCAAAAAAAAACTAGTTCAAAAATAATTTTGCTCATTTCAGTTTAACATCTAACACCCCAAATAGCACATTTTGAAAAAAGAGAGAACTATAGACACCAAATAATTCATGATTAAAAAAATAAGCTTGGATACGCTGTATATTATTCCGTTGATTATGTGTATCTGCCAGCCACGCTGACTAAGCTTTTGTTTCTCAAATAAAATTGTGGCAACCTTAACAGCAGGGAACTTAAAACAGCAAGAGAGAGAAAGGTTTGATGGTGTGCCAGCGTACAATGGAAGGGAATTCAATAACATGCTGCAGAGACAGTGAGCTTTTATCAGACACTGAAAAGTGGTGGTAGCTACACGTCAATGCTGGACCAGAGTGTGTTACCGCAGAGTGCGACTGAGTGTTTTCCCCACAGGCAATACACTATTATTGACTCCCCCCATTAACATGTAGGGTGGATATACATTTATTGAAGGTTCTAATGGAAGGCTGAGGGACTCCTATCCTGAGGCCAGAGCAGAAAGACAGCCTATCACTTCATGTAATGGTAGCCCATGTGTGACAGACCTGACCTACATTTCCCCCTTTCTTTCTCACAACAGCCTGTCACTGTTTTAAGATGCTATTTTCCCCAAGATGTACATATATATATATATATGTGTGTGTGCGCGCGTGCTGGAACTGCCTGGTTAATGCATTTAACTGGAATATAACTTGCTTCCTTAGACGTTTATACCAGGGATGCATTATGACAAATATTCTGAAATATGCTCGATTCCTAAAGACTGGTAGAAAGGATACACTTTAATGACTGTGAAGTTTTTATAAATATGCGGCAGTATACCTTTGACACAGATTACTCAAAACCTGTATCTAAAATGCAGCAACAGAATGTAGCAAAGGGCATAACTTAAGTAATTAAGAACATTTAACGAAACTGCTTTAAATACTGTCAAATGAGAAATGGCTAAACTAAGTCATTATTATCATCCAAGTTCTACATTCATTAGAATTAGTATAACAGCTACCACCTAATGCTTTGTCAAAAGTAATTTAATGTTTTTACTGCTTAATGGAGATGGAGTAATCAGTATAAATAATGTATCTAAATATGGAAGTGGGTAAGAGCAAATGAAGTGTTTCGGTCAAACAAAAAGCATTTTGAAAAAATACTACTGAGCTACCACTCCGGCTTCTGCTCTCAAAAGCTGCTGCTGCTGCTACTACAGCACTCCTTGGCAGGAACCTACCACGCCGCTGCAGGTCATACTCTTTTTTTGTCTCTTCATTCCCTAGAATTTTCCACGCTCGATCAATTTCGATGAACCTCTGCATGCGCGCCTCCACTTCTCCTGCTGGCACATCTGCGCTCTGTTTGTCTGGATGATACTGCCAATCAAAAGAAGGAAAGGGGAAAGGGAGGGGGGGATGGAAGGGGGAAATCAATAGTAAATATGAGATCTATTTTAAGTGTATGGAGGATGTATAGGTCTGAACTATGGTGCCAAGGAAAACAAACAAAGGAAGCAGCATTGGCCACAAGAGATTGCTGCCAGGTTAATTAGACCACTGGAATAGCAGCAAATACACCAGTGGCACAAATGTCACAATGTGCACTGACAGCATTTTCTGGATAATTTGCTGATGGAATCATTGGTCTTATGGACAATTTACCTAGAGAGAATGACTAATGCAAACAGAAATAGGTATACGCAAATAAAAATAAAAAATAGGAGTAAGGGGAAGACTATTTAGATTTAACATTTTTTTTTTAGCCTAATGTAAATAACATATAATTTTTCTGTGGTTACTTTTTTAATATTTAGGTTTTGGCGTTGAAACAGTCAACAGAAGATACAAAACAGGATATAAATTTACCATAAATGTAATTCTATTTTTAATCTATCATTCACCATCTTTAATTTATTCCAACCCAGTGAATAAAAAGCCTTTCCAAATTTCTAAAGTCATGGGTCACTGGATACAACATTTTGTGCTGTTTTCAGTTTTGAAATAATGTTTGGGGACAGGGCTAAAAGGTAACATGTGTAAGGGCAAAATGATATTGTAATTTCTGCATTAGTTTTGCTGAACACAGGATTGTAAAATTAATTAGATTTTGGTAAATATATAAGAAATGATCTGAATTTCTAGTATTTGTATAGGTATCACCAAAAGAAACCACCTCCCCAAACATCATAAAATTCTAATGCCATTTGTCACAATTCTCTCACTTATTCTTTTTAAAAACATATATCATACCGTTAACTCGAAACATCTCCACAATGTAAGATAACAGTATAAAATTCTGAGCAAGCACCATTCCAAATGAAAAAGTCATACATGGGTTTAGATTTTGTAATGTATAAAGGAGAAAAACATAGCTTGGCATGATTATTATTTTGTGTGTGTGTGTATTGTGTGCACAGTCTTAGATTATAATGACCAACTAGTCTTCTTCACACCATTTGGCAAGTACTTTTCAGTAGCTACTAGGAATATGGGCAGAGATTTCCAAGTTTGTCTTTCAACAGAAAGTTCCTTTTATGTCCCCAATGCTTCCAACATCTTTCCCTAGACTTGGAGGACAACATCTGTTCACAGATGCAAACTGGCCATCTCTTTTTATATGTGATCCCACCCAAAGGAGGGATCGTGCGGCAAAGTCTCAATGTGAAATGTGGCCCGTTATTGCAAAAGATGCAACTGGAACTATAGACATATCTGAGGTGGAGATTTGTCTCCATAGTCATTCTATGTCATAACCTACAGCGAACGGGTTCTCTGGAAGGAGGAAAGCATCCTGCTTGGATGTGTGACTTGGTCTCCTTTAATGTAATGGCACAAACCATGAAAAAAAATGTTAAGTACTTCAAATTTCTATAATGCTTTGTCTTTTTTCACTACCCTGATCCAGCTCAGGAGATCCTAGTCTTACATCTTAGCGTACAAACAGGCTTTTGTGCACTTGCTGAATCAGAAAACATGGTTGCAAATTGAATATAAAATGAAATTCACATATGAAACTGTAACCTTCAACCACCTTTCGTTAATCATCTTTAAAAATATTACTAAGTATAACTGGGGTTAGATTGGTGTGTTGTTTTCTGAGGAGTGAAAAGCAAGTCATTAATATTTAAAAGAATTACTCAAAAATACCATGAAAATGAGTCTTGTCTGTCAAAAAAGAAAAAAAGAGAGTGCAGGAACCTTCTTCAGTAAATACCTTTGAAATTAAGAGACGCAAGCTGCCTGAAATCAAAGCTATAAATGCTGTATGTATTTATAGGCCACAAAACAGGCCACAAAACAATAATGTATGGGACAAAATAGTCTTATAATACTAGTTATTAAATTTGTCTCATTATTATGGGTGGAATCCAATGATGTCTGCCCAGTTGCAGAACTGGACTTCTTCTTCCTATAACCCCGCTGTGCACACGCCAAATCTCTTCCAAAGGGTCCCTTAACTCTCTAGAGCGGGTTTTGGGTGTCACTCCATATGATTAATCTTAGCAAATTCTCTTGGGTTTGGGAAGAAAACAAAATGATAGGATAACTTTCCTGTTCTGGATAACTTGTATTACGCAGCTATGTTTGCACTTCTACATAAATAGCATTGCTATCAGAACATACAGCACTTAGGCATGCTGCTGCTGTGCAACAGCATCCCCTTTTTTCCATGATATAAACACATTTCTGAGACAATCCAATTTAGATTTCCCTTTTAACATGTTATTGCCTTACAGTGCAACTTTTCCATATCTAGTCAGCAGGAAGCCCCAATGAGGCTTACAAGGCAAGTACAGGGGAGGGAAACCTCTAGCCCACAGTCTCTCTCTCCCAACCCCTGCACAGCAATTGGGCTTTTAAAAAAAGGTCCTTGAGGCCAACTGTAGTTTTTTAATTGCTGTGAAGGGCAATTTTGGGGGAGGGCAGCAACTAAGGAAGGAAGGGTTAGCCCTCTCATCCTTGTGCAATTGCCCTTGAAAACCACCCCACACAGCCATTTCATGACTAAAAAACTTACACTGGTGCCAATGGTACCAAACTTTTCCAAAGTCCACTTGCTGCTTTGGGGTGGGGTGGTGGAATGATTTGGGAAGAGGTGGGGTCACAGCTGGGTAGGGGAGGACTAACTCAGGCAGAATAAGATTCCCTACCCTTGGAGTATACATGAGTTTGACCAAGCTGCGGGAGGCAGTGGATGACAGGAGTCCCTGGTGTGCTCTGGTCCATAGCACAGCTGTCAACTTTTCCCTTTTCTTGCAAGGAATCCTGTTCGGAATAAGGGAATTTCCCTTAAAAAAAGGGAAACGTTGACAGCTATGGTCCATAGGGTCACGAAGAGTCAGACACAGCTAAACGACTAAACAACAACAACCCTTGGAGCATAGAATCCCAACCCTAGGATAGTTGGTGGGAAAGATATTAGGAGCCTGAGAACAGCAGCTTTTCCTGTGCCTTGCCCTTGCGTTGTGCGCTCCCCCATCCAACACACTTCCAAAAATAAAGCAAAAATGCTTTGAAACCCCCCATCCCCCGAACTAGAATGGAGCAAAGGGACACTAGTCCAACACTAGCCAACCAGGCACCACAGTAAGTCAGCAGATATAATTTGTATATATTATATAAAAAAAGCCAGCTGTATTATTTTGAATTTATTTAAAATATTTCTAAATCACTGTTCATCCAAGGATTCCAGGAAGGTGTACAATTAGCATTAATTCACACACAATAATAAATATTACAAAAGTCGTAAGAAATAATGAACTGAAAGGTTTGATAAAAGCTAACTAGCAGGACGAAAGAATGCCACATTTTTAAGTGTCTGGGCAAAAAACAATGTCTTAGTGCCAGTTGTACATTTGCAGGGAGGGCCTTCTAGAGCCAAGTGCAGGTTCTTTCCTTCATGCGTAAATAGCAACTTCCACTAGGAACTTCCTGTTTCAAAGTACAGTGGAACCACAAAGGCTCTGTTGAGACTAAGATCCTGAACTTGAAAAAGGTGCTCAGCACAGGAGTGAATTAAATATTCTTCAGCAATGTTAAAGTAGGTGTATTTAGACTCAGCATTCTAAATCTATTCCCAATTCCTGTCTGCTGCCAGGGGTGGGGTGGGGTACAGGATGAATTGCTTGCATAAGTAACATTGATTTTTCTGAAAATATGTTAGCACAATTGGGATCCAAATATTGGCTTCAAAAATCCCAAGTGTAAGAAAAGCCTAAGGAAAATGTATTCTAGGAAAGCAAGCATATGCCTTACTTCAACTGGCACCTTGCTGTTAAAAAGCTTGGGGTGTGGGCCTGAGAAATCCAGGATCAAATCCTTGTTAATCTGTCTACTTAAACACAATTATTACTTGGCCTAAGGGCATATGTTAGAGCATTCTTTTTTCTTTAACTTGGTGACACTAGGGTCCTTTAGATCTAATGGGTAATGCATGGGTAATTTGGATGACCTGAACAAGTCCCTTCCCCCACATGAACCCATCCACACAGTAAAATTACTTTTGGAGGCCCTTGTACAGGTGCCCACACTTTGGAGGTCAGACAGATGGTCATTGGCAAAATTGCTTGCTTTCCATGGCACCCCTCTTTAGAAGACTCTATCTAGGTTAGTTCAGCTGTACCTAATTGCCTGCCTTTTTGGTACCGGACAAATACATATTTATTTTCCTAGTTTCTTAAAATTCCAGCTGATATTTTGTGTTTTATTTGGCTGCAATGATTCTTCTTGCCTTATTGCTTTCATTTGATATTTAAATGTTATTAGTCTAGTAGTCTGATCTGTGATATGTTTTTTTATGTCATAGCCACTCTTGAAGTAGTGATGCTGAAGGGTGAAATATGTTTAAAATAAAAATAAATGAAATAATGATTTCTCCATGCTACACCATGAGGTGGGTGTACCTGATTTACCTGTTTTCCACAGTGCTACAAGCACCTCATACAGTCTGAAAATAACTTTTTCATGCAGATCTCTAGCATACTGTAGATTCATAGCAAGTTTATTTTTATACTGCTTTTCTGACTGAAGAATCCCAAGGCAAGATTCAGTTAAACGACAAAATTAAAAGACCAACATCTCAAGGATAGCAGGTGATGGACCATAATTATAATACTAACTCCTCTACAGTTTCTTCTTCCTCTGAGCTCTGATGTAAAAATATCAATGGGGGATGTTCTTTTGTTTTGTACTTGGAGGCTGTGTGCATGTGTGGGAAAGTCTAAACCAGCATTCAAGACTACAGCATACTACTGTGGTGTTCACAGCAGCTTGTGCATCAAGTCCCACAATTTATATTTATTGGAATTAAAATAATGAAAGCAAAGTGGGGAAAAGTAAGGCAGGCAGTTTTACACTACTTAGCATTATTAAGCCAGGGGATTCAATTACCGTATTTTTCGCTCCATAGGACGCACTTTTTCCCCTCCAAAAATGAAGGGGAAATGTGTGTGCGTCCTATGGAGCGAATGCAGGCTTTCGCTGAAGCCTGGAGAGTGAGAGGCATCGGTGCGCACCGACCCCTCTCGCTCTCCAGGCTTCAGGAAGCTATCCGCAAGCCTTGCAAGCCCGGTGGGAGTTCCCGCGGGCTCACAAGGCTTGCAGGCAGCAGCCTGCAGCCCCGGCGAGTGTCCGCAAGCCTTGCGCGCCCGGCAGGAGGTCCCGCCGAGCGCGCAAGGCTGGGGGCTGCAGCTTGTCGCCCGAAGCACGGGGAGCCCTCCGGAGGGCTCCCCGTGCTTCGGGCGAGTGTCTGCAAGCCTTTGCGCGCCCAGCAGGAGGTCCCGCCGAGCGCGCAAGGCTTGGGGCGGCAGCCTGTCGCCCGAAGCACGGGGAGCCCTCCGGAGGGCTCCCCGTGCTTCGGGCGAGTGTCTGCAAGCCTTGCGCGCCCGGCAGGAGGTCCCGCCGAGCGCGCGAGGCTTGGCGCGGCAGCCTGTCGCCCGAAGCACGGGGAGCCCTCCGGAGGGCTCCCCGTGCTTCGGGCGAGTGTCTGCAAGCCTTGCGCGCCCGGCAGGAGGTCCCGCCGAGCGCGCGAGGCTTCGGGCGGCAGCTTGTCGCCCGAAGCACGGGGAGCCCTCCGGAGGGCTCCCCGTGCTTCGGGCGAGTGTCTGCAAGCCTCGCGCGCCCAGTGGGAGGTCCCGCCGAGCGCGCGAGGCTTGGGGCGGTAGCCTGCAGCCCGAAGCACGCGAGGCTTGGGGCGGCAGCCGCGGGGGGGAATAATTTTTTTTATTCATTTCCCCCCCCCCAAAAAACGAGGTGCGTCCTATGGGCCGGTGCGTCCTATAGAACGAAAAATACGGTACATACTGTTACTGCAGAAAAAACATCTTATCTGTACATTTACCATTACAGAGATGTGGACAGAAACAACAAACTTGAATACTCAAGAGTGCCACAACAGAGCGGATTTGCTAAGATTATGATATAATGTGGGAAAGCAACTCTTTCTGTCAACAAAGGATGCCTGCACAGTCACACCTTGGTTGACGAACACCTTGTGAGTCAAACGTTTTGGCTCCCGAGCGCCACAAACCTGGGAGTGTTCCGGTTTTTGAACGTTCTTTGGAACCCAAACGTCCGATGCTGCTTCTGTGGCTTCCAATTGGCTGCAGGAGCTTCCTGCAGCCAATTGGAAGCCGTGCCTTGGTTTCCAAACCTTTTGGAAGTCGAATGGACTTCTGGAATGGATTCCATTCAACTTCCGAGGTACAACTGTAGTTACTTGGAATTATAGTTGCCTCTTAAAATTAATTGTTCACAGTGGCTGAGGATTTAAAATGAGTATGAAGGGCTGATTACCTGCTCAGAAGTAAGACCATGTATGTTGGGGCTTATTCCCAGATAAAATATGTTCACTGTTGCACCCACCCCAATCTCTGAGCGGTGCGAGATTCTAGGAGGTCCAGGCACACCCACAGGGTTCGGTTTCCTCAGAATGAGGGACAGCAGAGACTGTGGTGTCTTTAGGATATATGGTTTATTCACATATATATACAACATGAGCATACGATGGAGGGGCTCACAGCATTAACACCCCAAGAGGATCTTGGTTCTCCCATAGCCACAGCCTTGGATTCAAAAGAAAATCAGGCATGGCTCTGTCTCTTGCAGCTGCCCAGCCTGCAGTCTGCCACTTCTTGCTTCTAGCTCACACACACAACTCACATCCAATCTTTGCCTTTCTAACTACCAGCGAGAGTTGCGGAAAGCTGCCCACCCATATTCTGTCTGGCATAGTCACTTTGTTACCTTACTGGCCCATACTTAGAGGGCCCTTAAGTCACCAGGAAGCTATCCTGGCTATTCCAGGAACTGAATCCATGCTGGATCCAGGAATTAGAAAGGGGATCAGGCATACAGACAGCCCCCACCCCAGCAACTCAGCAATACTGAAACTATATGACTTAGTTCAAATATAGTAATATTCCTACTATTTGACTGTGTAAAAGTTCTATAAACTTCAGATAATAAAGCATTAGATCCACAAAATGTTTTACTGTTACATTTCAAGTTTTTAATTCCCACAGTGCTGTATCATGATGGCTTAGTTTGGGTGACGTTATTCCTAGTTTATTAGTTTTTAAGGGAAATGAAGTTTCAAATTAAGTGACACTATATTTTTTTAGCCATACTCACATTTTCAGTGGTAGTAAGTTTTGAACTTTCCTACTAACCATGATCTAGCACATGCTCACAAGCTCAATCTTTGTGCAAGAAGATTTGGAAGGATTTGAGGAAGGGTGGGGGAGGAGGAGTTGCTGAAAAGGAGAAAGGACATGCACAGTTAGTGTGCAAACATCCCTTTGAATGACTAATGTCTCAACAAATGAAACTGATCTGTAAAAATGTTACTTGGGGGAAAAAAGAGAGAGACATTGCTCATACTTTGTCAACCAAGAAAATCTTTAATAAAAATACATTTAAAAAAATTACTACAACTCTCCTTTAGTGTAGCTGAAGCTATTTTGCAGCATAGTATTAAAAACATCAATATCCGGTTACAAATGGAGGAAATTAATATGATTTAAGTATAAGGGGCCTACATTCACCCAAATACTTCGCTTTTTGTAGCCAATATTCATAGCTGCATTTCATATATCATGCACTCCACAATGTGGCTAATTATTTAAGATACCTACTGTATCTTAAATACAAGGTAAAGCATACAGCACATAGATCTGCTGTGAAATAGTTCTTCCAATTTGTGAGAGAAGTCACCAGAGGGAGGGGGACAAAGCCTGAAAAACCAACTCAGTTAGTCAAATGAGAAGCCAACAGAAATAGCAGCAGCAGCAGCAGCAGCAGCAGTAATAATAATAATAATAATAATAATAATAATAATAGTAGTAGTAATTTCACAAGCCAGCAAATGGCAATCAAAGATACAGACATCTGAACTTCATGGGGCGAGACATTCCATAACACTGGGAAGGCCCTGAGTTCCACTGGCAGTGGAGCAATTTTCACTAATTTTTCTGCCTCTCCTGTGATCTCTTGAAAAGCTACTGCAAAGGGCTGACGGAATCTCCTAAACAGTGTGGGTGGTGGTTGTAGGTGTGGGTGGTGGTTGTAGGTAAGAAGAATTGGTGAAAGTAACAATCCTGGCCATCTTCCTCCAGCGAAGTTCCAGAACTTCTCCTGGATTCTGGTTCACTCCACGAACTGAAGGAGCCCTTCTGCTGCAAAGAGTCAAGGCTGGATCTACTGCACCATTGCCAACCCCGATCAATCTTACTTCCACCATAGGTGAGACACAGAGAAGGACTTCCTTACCAGATCTTAATACGTACAAGACGGTCTGCCAGGTCCAAGTCATTTAAGGTTTTACAAAGGAAAGAACCAACAGTTTGTATAATGACAGGAAACAAGCTGGTAACTAGTGTGGGTGATGCTGGATAGTAATGTAATCCTATAAGTTGCTGCTACTATCTGGAACAACAAAAATTTCAGAAGAATTTCAAAGCTAAGCTCAAGTGGAGTGCACAGTAGTAATCCAATCTAGATGCATGCGACCACTGTAAGGTCTGACATCATCAGAAATAGACACTTGAAGCCCCAAATGGGCAAGGCACTCCTGGACACAGTTGCCATCAAGGAATCCATGTTTAAAGCTAAATAAATTTATGGATTCTTTAGGGGAGTACTGTACTATATAAAACAGTTTTAATTAGCACAAATGCTGTTCTTACATCAGGAAGTTTCTAGCAAGGCTGCACTGATACCTTGGCTTATATATTTAAAATGGCTTAGATCCAGAGTTGCCTTTCTGTGAATTTCAGGGCTGCATCCAGAGAAGCTGCTGAGAGTGGCTGGGGCAACCCAGTCAGATGGGTGGGATGCAAATAATAAAATTATTTAAATTATTATCTTCTGCTCATGGAATCTCCTGTAGAAAGAAGGGCAAGGGATTTTGGCCAATCCCCTTCTTCCTCCTCTGCCCTTCCCACTGTTTTGGAGACTCTCCAATTTTCCAGAGTAGATATTCTGGAGTCTGCAGGCAGGAAGAGGAAATCAGCAAAAAAAAAAAAAAAAGTCTCCCCTTCCATTCTGAGAGTGGAGCTCAAGGAACATTTTTGAGAAAAAAATGTATTTTTATTCCACCTTTTGGAGGAAACCTCAGTGACTGACAAGAAAAACACTGAAATACATAAATCTCTAACTTACAGGAGGGAGGAACCTACAATTGGCTGGTGACTAAAAATTAAAACCTAGATTAAACAAAACCAGAACAGCAAATGACGCAAATAACTGTTATATGCACAGTGACAGGGATGAGTGATGGAGGTGGAGGGGTCACGATCCAAAGACATGTTCTTATGTCATGCTTCACAAGTATAAATTAAAAAGATGAACCCCCGCCCCCTTTGTTATGGTGTGCCCGTTGCTAGTGGCATAATGTGCTTTAAAATAAGATTCAGGTTGCAATTGTAAACTGACTTGCCTGGGAGTAAGCCCTATTGAATCCAACAGGACTTACTTCTGAATAGGCACGGTAAGGATTGAGTTGTAAATCATAGTGCAGGGTGCAAACATATCCTTTAGTACACCCCGTTAACCTGAGGCAGAGCAAGCAAGCAAGCATTTGTGCTTATAAAGTTGGAGAGGCTCAATATTACAGGTCTGAGAACGAGGTAAAGCACCAACTAGCCAGTTCCCAGCAAAATCAGTGGGGGCTTCTCAACACTTCACAAGACCAGTTCCTCAGCCAAGCAAAATCCATTTGAAGTGTTTTTCTTTAGCTACTATACAGACTTAATGACTTGCACATAAAAGGTCTTGTACAACAGCTAGCCTGAAGCAACAGTGCACTCTTTGCTCTGTGGCCTACATGGTTCATCAGGTACTAATTAGGTAGCATGTTCTGTCAACGCTTTCATGCTTTTCTTCTATTAATTGATCATTCTGCCAAATTAATGACATTGCTGTACCAGCTTTGAATTCCCTTAGCTCCTTTACCTGTGAGACACGCAGAAGCAAAAGAATACCCCAAAAGGTCACAAGTTAACTGTCCCTGTTCAAGATTTGACGTCAACGTTAAAAACATTTTGCTGAAAGGTTAATTACATCTACCTAGTCTCTATAAACATCTCCTTGAGACTAAATCATACCCCTCTTATCTAACTAACTAAAAGAACATAACTAGTATACAATATTAGGAGCATGGATATAGCTGAAAAGAATAAAATAGTGTCAAAACACTCGATTAGATATTTAAAAATAGTCTAAAGGAGAAAGGAAAAGGAGTAAAAAGGAAAAAGGAGGGAGAAACAAAGACTGCATGCAATATTAGTTAGCTTTGACTAATTGTAAAATAAATTAACCCTAAGTGTGACACACTTCTAATTAGCAGGACACAATCACCTTCTCTAGTTGTTTAATAAAAAGAGTTTACACATACATCTGGAAATTTTGCATTTGGACTCAAGGGAGAGAATCATATCTACACATTTCTCAGGGCAATCCTTTAAAGTATGTTTAAAACAGCATTATTTTCACTCACCCTTATGTCCATTCAAACTGCAAGTACAGCAATGTGCACTAAATTATTATTTAAAAGTCATTAACACTGTCACAAATTTTTTTATAAATTTCAAAATCACATATTTTAAAGATATAAGGCATATATTATGAACAATTAGAACATTATAAATAATTGAGACATAATGTTTCATCCATTTTTACACTGCATTAGGACATAAAGTAAAAACCAAACCAAACCAGGGACAAAGAGTTCTCATCAAATACAACACACTACTGCCACCTAATGCATGCTCAAATAATACTTCCAAAGGCACTGAGTTTTCTCCACACTATTTATAAAACAGAGCAATACCAGTGGACCTATTTATTTCATTTGGTTATCATCTTTTTAATTAATGCTTTCAGATTTATAATTTCTCCCACCCAGATGTTTCCCTTAGACAAGCATAAACATACATTCTTCCAAATATACAAGCTAGGAAGTAGGGACCACAAACTCTGCAGATGAACAAAAGCAAAGCATTTCAATTGCAGCAACAATAAAAAATA
This sequence comes from Podarcis pityusensis, assembly GCF_964106645.2. NCBI lineage: Eukaryota > Metazoa > Chordata > Lepidosauria > Squamata > Lacertidae > Podarcis > Podarcis pityusensis. The sequence continues at coordinate 65,003,575 of NC_138028.1, read as the reverse complement.
CACAGAAAATTAGCAAACATGTGCATATCATGAGAAAACGCTCTGTGGATACACAGTGGTACAGTTGCTATTTTTACAGATAGGTGTTATATGGAAAAAACTAACTAATTTCTCAACGTATGAAGAGGTGCTTAGAGAGGGTTAAAAAACACAACCAAACTGCCAGGTTCATCTAAGCATGTTCTAATGATCACAAAATGACGTTTTAGTCTTCTTATGGACTCAATTTTTAAATCTGATCTCTCTGAGTTCACATCACCAACCTACAAGTTATGACTACTGCCTCAGTGAGGTTCTGAACTCATTTAAATACACATATACCTCTAGACATAAAACCTCAGTTTGGGCTTCAGTGCAGCTGTACACATAGTAGGTACAATTAACAGCATTGCTGACTTTCCCACTGGAAAATCTCTCAGATATTTCAAGGACACTACAAATTCATCAGTCTCTGAGGGTGGACCATCTAAACGAGCCCACAACACTTACAGGGGGGAATTGCCATCATCAGTTCAAACTTAACCAGATAATGGTCAGACCCTTATCTTCAATCTATCCCTCATATTGATAGTGGTACAAAGTACATCGAGGGTGCGTGCCCTGCCTGGTGTGTTTAGAAAATAATAACAGTAACAACAACAACAAACAAACAACAACCATTTTATTATTTATACCCCACCCATCTGGCTGGGTTTCCCCAGCTACTCTGGGTGGCTTCCAGAAAAATATAAATAATAATAAAATGTCAAACATTAAAAATTTCCTGACACAGGGCAGCCTTCAGATGTCTTCTAAAAGTTGCATGGTTCTTTAATTCATTGACATCTGATGGGAGGGCATTCCACAGGGAGGGCGCCACTGCTGAGAAGGCCCTCTGCCTGGTTCCCTGTTACTTTACTTCTTGCAGTGAGGGACTGCGAAACATCCATGAAGGATGGAATCCAGACCCAATGGAGACCACTTTGCAGGGGAGGGGTTTTCCTCACTTAAAACATCAGCTTTACTCTTTTAAGCTCAAGTTTTACCTCAAGTTTTAAATATGACTTTCTTTTTTTAAAAAAGGGGACAAATTGTAGTGGGGTGTGTGTTGATTTTCAGTGGGGAAAGTTCTATGGATTGGAGGTTCTCAGACCTGGAAATTGGGAAGACATAGTTTGTGACTGGGTTGCACTTCCCCTGAAAGAGTGAGTATGTAGCTGGGGACTACTCCTATGGCTTATTATCTGGAACTTGTTAGCCTGCACTGTGCCTTAAAAACATATTTTAAATCTCTGGGCTTTAATTGTGTCTTTTACCTGCTCTTATTGTTATTTGTGATCATTTTAGTTGATTGAGTTTTTGGCATTCTATCCTGCCTTAAAATATGTTATGATGAAGGGTGGCTATAAACACACTAGCAAACATATATGCCTCCCTATAACGAAATGCTCTGACATGTCAACAACAATAAAATATTTGATGTTGTGCAGCATTAAAGCAATTCCACATTATGATCAAAACGAGGTCAAAAAGGAAAGAACTGAGGATAAAAACAAGAGAATAATGAGAGAGAGAGAGAGAGAGAGAGAGAGAGAGATTTTGCTAGTAATCATTTGCTGGACTTCGGTTCCCCAGCTCTAAAGTTCAAGTCCACATTTACCCTGAACTTACTAGGTGGCCTTGAGCTTAGCATAAATTACCGTATCCTTCTGTAAAATGGAAATAATAGCTTTGTATTCTGGGATTGCTGCATCTCTCTCTCTTAAAATAATCTGGGGGTGGGGAAGTGTAAACATTGAGGGGGTGTCTTTCCCCCAAAGTAGCAATTTCAGTAAACCTTCTTCTCTCTCCTCAGTCCAAATGCAAAATATCCTATCTCACAAGGCTAATATGAGCGTAAGTAGTTATATAAACCAATAACAAAATGTTAACAATGCTACAGAAATGATTCACAACTGTCCTATTAAGCTGAACTACTGAGATCTGCTGACCTACTATTCTCAGTACAGCCCAACATATCCCCATATAAAATGAAACATAGTTTCCTTCCCACAAATACTTTAAAAGTCTCTAAGTCACAGGTGGCTAACTTTTTTCTACCTGGAGGGTTTGGCACCTTTCCAAGGGCCATATAGCAGTGCTAGACCTGGCCAAAGTTGTTGTGCCCAATGCACTCACCACACACAAGCAGACCAGCCAGTAGATAGGAAGGTCCAGCATCTCTACTGTGCCACTGGGGTAGGAGGCTCTCCTCCAGCCCCAGCACGGTCTTGGGGAGCACTGCTGCATAAGACAAAGCATGTCTGCACTCATGCATTTCATAGAACATTACCTAATTAATGAAAAGTGTAATATTTGGAGATGTATGGCTTGCACGCAAACATTTTTGTGGGTGATCACTGACCATTTAAAAGCACGCAATGTCCCTCCTGCATGCTCAAAAGATCCAGTGGAGACCCCACTTTGGCTCCATGATACATACTGAACACATTTATAATAAAACATTTCTTATTCCATGAAACTGGGGAAAAATCATTAAATGTAAAATGGAAGAAGCCCTCAAAATGGTGGTGAAAATTGGAAACTTTTCAATGATTAACTATTAATTAAAATCATGAAGTTATGATGATAAAAAGTGGAGACAGCTAGCAACCCTGAAAAAAAAATGTCAGTCATGAAATTCTGCAGTGTGTTTTTGCAATAAAAAGAATTCTCTGTTGAACACAAAGCTAACTATGCTACTACTTCAGAAAAATTAGTTTTGTTAGACAGATAATGCACACACATTCGTCAGTCAATACACATACACATTTTGATGTAAACAAACTCTCAGAATACCAATGGCCTTTGAGGAAAGTCTCTTTTCAAATGCAAATATAAGTCCTTCACTTACAAAGATATAAAGAAGCGGTCTTAGACAACATTTTTGTCCATGGCACAGGTGAAAAGGTCCATCAATATCAGGGCTGAGCTGCAGTTAATAAATTGCAAATTTTAAGCTATTAAAGAAGTAGATGAAAAAAGGAAAATTAGACCTAAGAACAACTTTCCATTCATTATGTCTGAGTGAAGAGAGGGTAGCCAGAAAGAGTTAACTCTTGTGCTTCTATGTCAGAAGGCAGGGCTTAAAATCCTATGTTAAGAGGTGAGAAGCAACTTCACTTCCCAGGTAAAGATGTTGCCTGAACTTCTTGGAACCTGTGCAACTCTTATTTAAGATATTTATATGCCACTTAATCATCAGTATTTCTTGGTGGTGTACATAATAATACATCATAGAGAGAATAGAACAATGACAAGTCATCATGAAAGAAAGACAGAAAGACTTTATTAGGGGCCTGAAGTTCAGCAATGTCAGTACCTGAATATTCTCATTAACTTGACCTTAAAAGTTGTTCTTTTTTAAAATCATACTGCATATAGAATCACAGGTGAAAATTAGAGGAAAGTCATCACAGAGCAGAACTTAATAAGTCTCAGTCCTTTATATTTGACAGTGTAATCCTAGGTACCGTACTTTTCCATCTATAAGATGCCCCCATGTATAAAACGCACCCTATTTTGGGGGCCTCAAAATTTAGAAAATGGGGGGATTGAGCTTTGGGGGGGATTATTTGGGGGGAATGCCAAAAATTGCTCACCCGCCAGAACGCAGCACACAACCACTTGAGTTTCAGAAACCACCTATCAGCTGGCTGTTGGCCACTATTAGTCCTCCCGATTGCTGCTGCAGCAGCCAATAGATAGCTGCCCTTGTCACAGCAAGCAGGAGAGTGATTGGTGGACGTTGGCAGCGATCGGGCAGCTAACAGGTGGTTTCTGCAATGCGAGCGGTTGTGTGCTGCGTTCCAGTGTGAGCGATTTTTTGCATCCCTCCCCAACAATCAAGCAGCCAATCGCCGCTTACAATCTCAAGCTTGCGCCAAAAAAACATTCGCCCGTCCCCCCTCAGCACTACCCATGTATAAGACGACCCTAAATTTTGAACCTCATTTTTGGGTCAAAAAAGCTTGTCTTATACATGGAAAAATACAGTAGGTCTATTCATACGCAAGCCCTGTTGAATTCAATGAGACTTATACATAGGTAAGTGAATAGGACTGCAGCCTTAGTCACACAGAAGGCAAATAGGGAAAGAGGAAGAAACATGCACAGTTTCTTTCATGAATTTTATATTCTATCTTTGGTTAGAGGTCTGCTAGAAGGCACATATCTGAACTAAGTTATTATCAAAAGAGTGAACTGCATTTTAAATGTGGTAGATATTAAAGCTTTGAATCTTTCAAATATTATCCCCTATAATTGGCATCTATCATTCACTTTTAGAATACACTCAAGTAAATTTGTTCAATACTTTAGAATGTATTATATAATCTGTACCATCAGTTTAAGAAAATAAATCACACAATTTAACCCAATCACAATGGGCACTAACCACTGCCAAAGCTGGCAGGCTTAATTTTAGATCTACCAGCTGTGCTAAGATGCATGTACATGTGACCGTAACACCCCTAAGTTCTCCCTGTCTATTACTTTCAAACAGACAGGCTATCAACTTGAACAACAATCCTGCTGTCAGACAGACCCTGGTTTTAGGAAAACTCAAGTACTCCAACTTTGTTATTTCAGAACTGGCCATTATGGCAATTTAAGTTTTAAAAGCCACTTGTTTGGAAGTAGAAGGGAGGTTTCAAAGAACAAAAGGGTCAACAAATATGGTTTGAAGTGTGGTTTAGCACACAGAAAGACCTTTTCATCCTGGTGTGTCTCTATTCTTAAGTCAGTGACCAGTAAAAATGTTCATATGCTAACACCTGTACATTTTCTTTTTTGCTGAAGCAAATGTGTGAACAATTTTTTGGAGGTTTGGCTGGTAGATAGATAAACCAACAGCGACTATACATTAGTAACTTAGGCCCAATGATCTATGGTCAACATTAAAGAATGAGAGTTAGGATAATATTAAATAGGTGTCCCTTCCTCTTGGTTCTTCGTTCTCAAAACTAGCTAATAAATTAAAAGAATGTATGACAAATATATTCATTTGTAAAGAATTTTCTTAAGCTAGAAGATCCCAAACAAAATGTTCACTTAAAAGAGGAAGTTACAGAAAATGTAAGTAAGTAAATAACTAAATAAATCAGTGAGGGTTTTAAAAATTAGACCCACCAATTCATATACAAAACACTAATTGCACTTGTTAAAGTAAGAGGATTATGAAACTTGAAGAAAAAAATTAAGACAGAACCAGCAAATAACTGTGCCCTAACTATAGAATGAAATCAACATAATCCTGATTTCAGATGTCACAAATGGACAGCCAGACCCAGCAAGATGTACCACAGTAGGGTGCTTCAAAAGCAGAAAACTCATCAGGACTCAGGAAAGTGATCACGAGTATGGGACAAAATAGTGTTTTAAGTGTTTTACAAGATATCATTTCCCTAAAGGATGACAGTCAACACCACAAAAATCTTTTGCAATAAGCAGGTTTAAGTATGAGTGTTTATGAGATAAAACATTAAGTTAAATCATAGCTGGCTAATGGATAACACCACACTCATCCTGGTGAGCATGGTGAACAGATTTATTGAAGTTTGTTGTTAACATTAGTCCCATACAGGTATTCTCCTCCTCACACAATTAGAATTGTGCAAGTGGAGAGTGAGGATGTGGTAAGTGCCATATTTTTTGCTCCATAAGATGCACCTTCTCCCGCTGGAGCCTTGGCAACGGGATAGCGCCTGCAGTTCAGTCAGCCTGCCTCCAAAGGCAGCAGCAGCGAAACTGAACTCATCGGCTTTCCTGGCGGCTGTACTAACAGCCGCTGCCACTCTTTTCAATGAGCCTCATCCTCCAGCTGCAACATCTATCTCCCTGGGCAATGTTTGCTCAGATGTTACTTGGCTCTGGCAGTAGAACCTCTCTCTCTCTCTCTCTCTGGCCTGGCATACAACCACAGCAAACACCTGCTGCAACTACAGCCGCTCCCCGGGAGAGAGGACGCATGGGGAGCGGGGTGGAGAGAGAGAGAGAGAGAGAGAGAGAGAGAGAGAGAGAGAGAGAGAGAGACAGTTTGTCTAGATCAGGCATTGTTGTTGTTAATTTGTATACTGTCCTCCACCTGAAGATCACAACATAAAAATGCAAAACAAAAACAGAGCAAAAGTGAAATTTGCTGCCTCGCCTTGCAAACAAAACCCAAAAGTGTTGCCTGGCAGCCTTGCTTGCACATCCAAGGGATAAAAAGACCCGTTTCTTCTACAGTGGTACCTCGGGTTAAGAACTTAATTCATTCTGGAGGTCCGTTCTTAACCCGAAACTGCAATTAACCTGAGGTACCACTTTAGCTAATGGGGCCTCCCGCTGTAGCCATGCAATTTCTGTTCTCATCCTGAAGCAAAGTTCTTAACCCGAGGTACTATTTCTGGGTTAGTGGAGTCTGTAACCTGAAGCGTCTGTAACCCGAGGTACCCCTGTGCTTCTGGGCAACGTCTCCCTCAGAGCCTTCAGACACACATGGGCATCTGGCAGCTAAACCTCGGTGTAAGAGGCAAATATATTTCTTGGCAGGAGCTCCCCGTCCCAATTTGACAGAACGCGCAAGGGAGAAAGTCTGCACTGGCTCTTGGCTGCTCTCATGCAAGTCGCAGAGCCCCTCTGACGGAGGGAAATCTAAAGAGTGTTCTAAAGCCCTCTTCCCCCGCCTCGCCTCTCCCCACCCCCTCACGCGGGCGGGGGATGCTCGCACGGGCGACGTGCCACACCCCCGCCGTTCCAGGAACCAAAGTCCCCAGCTATGCTGGGCCAGGGACCACACATTCGCTCCATAAGATGCACAGACATTTCCCCTTACTTTTTAGGAGGAAAAAGTGTGTCTTATGGAGCGAAAAACACGGTACTTCTGTCCCCTCCAGTGTTGCCTCATCACCCTCCAGGGCAGATATCTGTAGAGTGAAGCCTGCTGTACTTGTGGAAGCTCCAGGCAGGATTTAGTGCCCTGATTATAAAATCATGTGGAGTCTCCATGACTATGGCAAGCTTCCCAATGCATGCAGGGCAGCAGTGGTGGCAGCAGTGGCAAAGCACTCAGAGCTACCTAGCATGTTCCTGCTTTCAGTTTCATCATGTGAAGAGAATGCCTAATAGGGCTCTTGAGGACTATGAAAGAGGAAGTGAAGTGAAGTCTGGTGTTCTAAAATTATGCTGAATGCCCAAGCTTTTGGCTACCTCAAATCATATTCCCACACCTTCAGGAGAGAGTCCTCTACAATATGGCACAGAATTGTATCTGGGATGTCCAGCATGCATTTATAGAATTGGTCTACCATTCTAGTTCACAGGTATGACAGTTTTTTTGGAACTACTTATTGCACCACCCACCCTGTCTGGTTCATAGACTATACCGTGACAGCATTTCCTTCCTCACCAGTACCCATAAGCAATCTGAGATGGGAAGACAGCCTCAAACCAGTGAGGAATTGTCAAATTATACCAGCAGACATGACAGGATCAGATAGGATTCAGAAACCACAGTACTCTTCATCCCTCACGTGCTATGATAGTTCTTTCCCTTTACATCAGGAACACTGATGGGAACACTATAGTAGCAGCAACATATAGAACACGTCTATACTCAGTCTCATCTAATACACCTTTACAGTATATACCATTGGGTCTATATTAAAAACACTACAGGACAGATACTACAGAAACTCACAAACAAAGACATTCTACAAATGGAACATACATCCAAACTTAATAAATCTTCACATACTTGTCTTTTAATACCATTATTGCTGCTGAATATACTTTTACAGGGGAAAAAGCCTTTTTTTCAGGCAGTGTCTCATGCTCAGTTTATCCAGTGATGCCAGTCTAGTGCTAGTGACATTATAATTGCTTCCATGGTAGCAAATTGTAAAGTCACAAACACTGATTGATTCATTTCATGCTGCCACAATTCAGAAGGGAAGGTCAGGCATTTTCTTTAATTAAGATAAAGAATTATTTATAAGTTTGAAGAGAATTCTTTTGCCTCGTTTTCATTTCACATGATAAAAACCCCCAGAAACCAGATTCTTTTATATTTTCAGAATGCTGGGAAATACTACAAAGTGTCAGGGTTATTTAAGGAAGAAGAGAAACCAGTTTCAGTTTTATCTAATAAACTACTTGCACACATGATATAACTAACACTTACTACATTGGACCCTGTTTATGCAACACTTATCAATCAAATGTTATTTTTATTTATTTTGTCTTTTAAGAGGCATGAAATAAACTTACCAATAATATAAGCTTTTGATATTTCCTCTTCAATTCTAACAAACTGTCCGATGGTTCTGCACCCAGAATGCTATACCAGTCCTTGTTTGGCAACTCTTCAAAAGTCATTGCATTCTAGTATCTGTTTTAATGAAAAGAACAAAAATTAGAAGGCAATCATGTTTTTAAAATTATTTTTATAATGCATAACTGCAAGCAAAAAACTGAGGCCTTGAACTCAGGACTGGTAATACAGGAGCTAAAATGGAAATTGCGGCTTTTGCCTTAAAGGAGTACAAGAATTCTTTCTAATAAGCACCGATATATATGTATCTATCAAAGACTCTGGGCAAGCATGTAATGAAAATCAAGATTCACATTTTCTCAAAAGAACAATTATTTGAATTGTGGCATCTCATTTTATCTAACTAGCTTTGTGAGCACTTCCATTGAAATTAATTAAGCTAGAGCAGGGTAAATAGATGAAGAACCAGTGTTAGAAACTGGGATACAAAAGCTAGGAGCTAAATGGCTTCTGGGACCTGGGTTGTGGGCACCCAAACAGAATGTTTGTCACCATTACAGTGGGTCAGCAACACTTTTTATTTATTATTTTGATAGGCATGAACTAATACACAATTCACATGACACATTGTTAATATCACATTTTTAACAGAAATTGTTAATATGTGTTTAATTTGGTGTGCACAATAAAAATAATGGTACCATACTTCAGTTTTCAAAACACTCAACACTTTATTGTTGAACTCCTAAACATATTGTCTACCCTTAACATATACTTTGAGGCTTTAAAGCACATACATTTCAGTAATCCTTGAGTGTCAGCCAGATGCAAAAAAGGGCATCCAGACCTTTTGAGGTGCTTGCAAATGGAGAATCTTTAGGTGCAAAATGTGCCTGGTGCCCTGCCAATTTCGAACCTTGTGAAGAACTGCATCAAAAACTTATAATCCTCATATTACTGAAGACAATACTCCCAAACTAATCGGTAGAAGTATTGCAGAGCCTGGAAAAAACACTTAACAAGTAATATACAAAATAAACTTTTTAAAATCCAGCATTTAAGTTCACTACATCTGATTTTTATATTTGGGGGAAAAAACGGTAATGAAGTACTGAAACAAACAAACTAACTAACAAATAAAGCTTTTTTAAATATTTATTTCACAGTGCATTAGCTGTGATTGAAGAACTTGCACTATTTTGTACTTTTGTTTCTTGAACAGTAATTTCTAGTTTTGAACTTGTCTTTCGAATTGTGTTTCTAGAACAGTAACTTCTAATTTTGAACCTGAAAGGACTTTGAAAATGAGGAGTAGTTTTAAAAGGGCTAACAATAGAAGTGTCTAAAGTAGCTCTTTGGATCCTAGACATTAAACACTTTTCTGGTAAAAGAACTCTAGGTGGTGTATATTACCAAATACTAATCCTACTGAATTCAATGGTATTTACTCCTTAGGAAGCATGCAAGAGATTGCAGCATTACTTGTTGACTAGTACCACTTGGAATTACAGCCTTGAACAAACTTTCCCACCTTCCAAAAAAAAAAAAAAAAAAAAAAGGAACAAAATACTGAAAAGCAAACAGAACCATCTTCCAATCTACTATGCCTAGGATAATGGAAATCCTGATGCCTCCCCTCAGTACAAGCACAAAATGCAATCAGTGTCAGGCAATGGCTAACAGCTCATTACATTAATGAACAGCAGAGAAAGAGAAAGCCTTTGTAATGTGCTGACATGATAATGACAGCTTCTCATTAACTATATACCAGAGAAAATCCAGGGCCAAGGAGACAACGATCCAAGGAACTGGAAGACAGGGGAATAAATATCCATGACTCTCGCAGCAATGGAGATACTTCATGGCCCTTGCAGAAGTCATTTCCTAAACCTGACATGGGCTTTCTGAACTGTTAAGGAAAACACATTTTCATGAAGTGCATTGAAGGACGGGGTAAGAAATGCTTGGTAAGCAACTGGTCCTTCAAAGAGCTTTGAAAATATATTTGGACTTCAATACCCTTCCTCAAAAAACCCTAATGATATTATTCAATAGCAGTACAGTGGAACCTCAGTTTTCGAACGTCTCCAACGAACGTTTCTGCCTTCGAATGGAGAAAACCCGAAAGTAACTGCTTCGGTTTTTGAATGATTTTCAGAAGCTGAACGTGCGATGCAGCTTTCGTTTTGAGTTTTCCTGTTGTACTGAGGCTTCCACTTTCAGTTTCCGGTTTTCGAACGTTTCAGAAGTTGAATGGTCTTCTGGAATGGATTACATTTGAAAACAGAGGTTCCATTGTATAGTGTCACTCTGGGATAATACATCAAGTGATGGGACAGAAGCACTGGTAGCACTGTATCCAGTTTTTACTGTACACATAGAATTTTAAAAGAAAGGGAACAACATGCGTGTTGTCCTGTATCAAAATGGAATCCGGGTAGCCCTCCATACATTTCAGCTGTCCTTTGTTGGCAACCAAAATTTTGTGGGGGCTAGGACCTGAAGGGGTATAGTCTTGTCCCTTATATAGTGCTGCTTCCCAGAATGGCAACCCAAGCCTGGAGCCAGGGGTAAGGTAAGGGAAATCATTCCTGCAATTGTGTACAAAACTTTGGTGGGTGGTGGAGACATACACCTGAAGGTGAACAACCTCTCAGCCCAATTTCTTCCACCTCTATTACACCTTTGCCAACTAAATACAAGGGCAAACAGTTGATAAGGATATGTCATTCAATCTGTGACTAATATAGTCTATCAGTGAAGGTTTATACCTCTCATCCCCTTCAGCCAATGTTGAGTGGGGGCATGACAGCACTGATGGCTTTTTTTGGCATTTGTGTGCAGTCACAGTTTCTTTCGGCTCCACTGCCAGAATTACTACAGTCTTTCCCACACCCCACCAACTCAAAATACAGAATACCAGCCAATCAACCAGGTATTGTCCCTCACTCTGGTCCAACCAGTGCCTTCCTGGAATTCTGGTAAATAGTTGCAAAAAGGCTTCTCAGCTCTAGGAGTTCCTGGTGAGACAGATTATTTAGATCCATTTCAATCTGGTTTCAGGCCTAGTTATAGGGCAGAAGGTCTTTGGATTCCTTGGTGAATGAACAATAACAGGAGCTGGGAAGGTGGAGTGTTCCGGTTGGTTTTGCTAGAGCTCTCAGCAACTTTTGATACGATTGACCAAAGTATCTTTCTGGGCCACCTTGCTGGGATAGGATTTGGCAGCACTGTTTTACAGTGGCTTCAGTTCATCTTGGAGAGACAAGCCCAAAAGGTGACACTGGGGGACTACTGTTCAATGCCATGGCTGCTGGTCTATGATATCCCTCAGGGTTCTGTCCTCTCCCCCATTACATGAAATCACTGGGAGAGGTTGTCTGGAGTTTGGGGGTTCAGTGCTACCAAGATGTGGATGACACCCAACTCTATCTCTCCTTTCCATCTAAATCTGAGGAAGCTGTTTCAGTGATAAACAAGTGTCTGGTGTTAATAATGGGCTACGTAGGGCTACTTCTGAAAAGTGTTCAGAAACTTCAGCAGGTCCAAGATTCTGTGGCCAGACTGCTAACCAGAGCCAGGTACAGAGAGAACAGAAACTCCTTGTTACAACAGCTCCACTGGCTACCAGACCATTTCTGGACATAATTCAATGTACTGGTTATGACCTATAAAGCCATATACAGTTTGGGCCCAGGCTATCTGAAGGACCATATCTCCCTACATGAATCTGCCCAGGGGAGGCCAAAAAGGACACAGATCTCAGGGCAGCTGCCTATTTATTAATAGGCATGTGTGTTCAATGTCATTTGATGAGCAAAATGTGAGGAGACTTCAGAGTGACTGGGAGATTTATTAAGCCCTTTTCTGTTGTTAATGTCTCCAACTTGCGCATATCCCTTGTGTTCCAAGTCTTTCTGACAAGTGAGCCACAGTCCTCTCAGTCACATCAGTGAGGCAGCAGGTATCCTATTAACTCTCTAGTTTTTAAAGCAAACTTAGCTGTGGACAAATAGAACAGGGAAAAAACAAAGAATCACAATCACAATACTTTGGCTCTCCCTATTTCCAACTGAAATTTTGTGACTGGTACCAAGCAGGTGTGGCATAGAGATGGGAAGAGACATTTGATTTCCACATCTGTCATAGTCCTAGTACCTAAATGGCAACTCTCAACAAGAGTGACGGGAAGCAACAAGGAAATTAAGGCTGCAGAACTATACCCACTTGTAATTAATGGAACTTACTTCTGAGTAGAGACAGGATCACACTGCTTAATCAAGACAAAAGAAATTAGCTCAGTTTGGGGCAACTGTTATAAAGGACTTCTTTGCATAGCATATTGTATGGTGTTGGCCACTGGTTTACACACCCTGTTAAAGGTAATTAGACAAAGCAGGGTTTGAGACCAAAAACCATTACTGTTGTTAGCCTTCACAAACTTAGCTTATTCAGAGGCACACTGCCTCTGAACCTGGAAATTGCATGTAGCAATCAGCTGACAGATAATTTTCCTTCTGCAGGTTCAGAAGCAGACCAAAATATGCTGATGGAGAAAAACAACGGAAAAGCATTATTGGCCTTAAAACCTGCTTGTGAGCTTCATTATGTAACTGGTTACCATTGTGGGTAGCAGGATGCTACCCACAATTTTTGTTAACCTGTGAACAAAACACAGTGCTTCATAAACCTTAGCAAACACCACTGTTCTGGAGCATGAATCTTTTTATTCTGCATACTATACAACTGATGGAAAAATGATCAGTCTAAAAAAGTTTACAGAGTTGCTTACAAAGTTAAGTAATGAGATTAGACAAGTGAAAATCATGTCAATAAATCTTTATCAAGGAGATGGGAAAAGACAGTAAGCACTGTTATAGTTTTATTTGTAGGCAGTGAGAAAGAGTGGAAGGAAGGGCCAGTGGCTGGAAATAAGTGGGGAAATAAGTGAGATGGTGGAGACAGGTGGAAAGAATGGAAACGGTAGAAAAATGAGTAGTGAAAATAGATCATCATTATTCAGACCTGCTTAAATTTATATACAGTGGTGCCTCGCAAGACGAAATTAATCCGTTCCGCGAGTCTGTTCGTCTTGCGGTTTTTTCGTCTTGCGAAGCATGGCTATTAGCGGCTTAGCAGCTATTAACGGCTTAGCGGCTATTAACGGCTTAGCGGCTTTAAGAAAAAGGAAACAAACTCGCAAGAACTCGCAAGACGTTTTGTCTTGCGAAGCAAGCCCATAGGGAAATTCGTCTTGCGGAACGACTCAAAAAAACGCAAAACCCTTTCGTCTAGCGAGTTTTTTGTCTTGCGAGGCATTCGTCTTGCGGGGCACCACTGTACCACCCTTTATTCGAAAATCATGGGGTGGTTTACAACATAAAAACAAAACATATCAAAAGGAGTAGCCGGAGAAAACAAGAAGTGAATGGAGCTAAGAGAGGCTGAGGAAGAGCAAAGGGATGGGGCTGGGAAGGAACCAGAGGAAGGATGAAGGAAAAGTGCAAGTATAAACAAGAAGAAGAAGATCTGCAGAAGGGACATGGAAGAGACTTAAGGGCCTCGGACATAAGACTTCCAGGTTGATGGACTAGATGGAATGGACAGTAAGGACTGACACGACCCGAGACCAGGAAGAAGAGACGTTGGATGAAGATTGGAAGAAAATTTATAAAGAAAATTTTTTATTTAGGGAATTAGCCTAAAATTAATGAATATTAGGGAAAATGTTGGAATGAAACTATATGACTCTAGCAGAAATGATATCAGGGGTTATGTATAACTGAGTATTAAGTTTTAAGCTTTAAGTTATTTTATGGTAAGATAAGGTTAAATAAATTAAGGTAATTTGAATAACAGAATATGGGGAAAGATGGAAAGGATCTGTCGAGTTAATTAATAGGTTAAATTGTTAAGATAAATTATCTAATAAAAATTGAGAAAGATGGAAAGAATTTGCTGAAATAACTAACTAAACTAGAATACAAAAAGGGAGGTGTGAGGAGGTCAACAAAACAAGCAAATGGAAGTTAAAGATATGTAATATGGGATTTGTGTCTTTTTCATTTTTTTATTTTCTTTTTTGCTGTATTGTTGTACTGGTTTTTATGTTTTGTGTTTTTTCTTCTTTTTATGTATTGTAGTGTTGTTTTTTATTTTTTTCTGCAATTCTGAAATTATTAATAAATATTATTTAAAAAAAAAAAAAGGTGAAGAGGGGAAGAATAGAGAGGAAGGCAGCGCAAGGACGTGCTCTGGCAGCCTCATAAATAGTTCCCCTCCAACCTGGCTCCCCGCTGCCGCAGGGCCTGTGCTGGTAACAGTAATATAATATAGCCTTAATGAATACAAGTAAAACAATAATGTGTTGATAGGGATAAGCTGCCTTCCCTACTTTTGATAGGGATAAGCTGCCTTCCCTACTTTTTTTGGTGTTCCCCACCGGAACATTTAGGCCTCCTACGGGCCTGCCATAACACACACAACCGGAATTTCACACAGCAGAGTAGTAGGGCACATATCTGAGAAGGCGAAGCGTCTCTCCTTCGTAAATAATAATAATAATAATAATAATAATAATAATAATAATATCTGTGACTCTTTGGCTGGCATTGCCGGAACAAGGGCCTCAGCGGCACACGGCAGGGGAGCCCTTCCTGGAGCGAGAGGACCGTGCATGCCCAAACTCACCCAACTGCCATTTCCCGAGTGGCAAGCGATGCCGGGCCTCGTCGAGCGAAACGCCTCACGAAGCAGCAACTAGAAGCGGGGAAGCAACCAGTGGCCGCATCCGGCTCCGTGGATCTGTGCACCAGGCCGCCAGATAATCCTCGAGGGCGGGAGTGAGAGAGGGCGAGAACTTGCCGCGTTGGGTATAAAGCAGGAAGAACGGCCGACTAACCTCATAGCGCTTCGTTGTAAGCAACGTTCCGGATGCTGTGCCTGTTTCCTACCCGGCCCCACATGTCGACGCACACGGAGGAAAGCGAGCCCGGCTGAGGAGAGACGCCGTCGTCATGGCGACCGAAGGCCGCTCGGAGCAGATGGAGAAGCCGCGGCGCTTTGTGAGTGAGCGTTTGTCTTCACGTTACTTAATTCTTCGTTTGGGTAGAATCGAGAGCCTCTCTTCTCCTACCCCCCTGCAGGGGCCTGGGCTTAGCTTTATCTCTTCCAGAGAACATTTAAGGGAAGCTTCGCTTAGCCTTTTCTTGCTTCTTCGAGCAACGGGTCTAAGCGGGTGTTTAGCCCGCTCTAAATATTGCCTGTTTTCAGCACGCTTATCTCCAATCCGGAGACGCTGGAGGAGAAATTTGTATGGAGTCGCATTCCATATAAATTGCTGGGGGCGGGTGGGGAGGAGGCAATTCCTAAGCCCTAAGATAAGGAACATATGGAAACTGGGGGGGGGGGGGGAGATAGGAATGCCCCTGTTTTTTCTTGAGCTACCTCACTTTAAAATAGCAAGAGTTCTGGGTTTAGAAAAGTAGAGCAAAACTTCTTTTTGTTGTTTTTGTCATAAGTTAGTTCTATTTAAGGACGTAGACTGGGGCCTTCTTTGGTTGCTATTCAGCCAAGTTTTATTCAGAATAGACCCACTGCAATGAACGGTCACGTTTGCTGATTTCAGTGGGTTTACTCTGAACGTTGAATGCCACCCTTTATGATCAAGCAACACACAATGAATCAGACTTATGTGTAAATAAAGGCTCAGAGTGCAAATGTGTAAATGCCAATTTCCCTCCCTCCGCATCAATTTGATACTGTCACATCTACTAATACAACTTGTCATTTGTCGCTAGCATTCTGATTGGGCAAATGATGAACTGAGCTTGGAAGAGTGTAGCCCCAATGAGACCCTAGTGAAGGTGGAAATGGAAGACGTTTATCCTTGATACAGTTCTACGTATATTATGAGCCATTTAGTTTGTTAATGAAAGCAGCTAGGCAGGATTGATGTGGGCAGCAATCCTGTTTAGTGCTGAGTATGGGAATGCTGCCTGCACAAATGAGCTTTGGGCAAGCCCTGCCCTTTCAGGCAAGCCCTGCCCTTACCTGTATGACATCAGGTGTAGAGTGGGTGGTCATGGCTTGCTCAAAATGACCTCACAGGCCAAATGAAGAAGTCTGGAGGGCCAAGATTTGCCCAAGGGCCGAATGTTCCTCACCCCTGATCTAGAGATACAAACATTCACTTCAGGAACAGAGGGTCTCTTGCGTTGCCTCAGGGAACAGTACAACCCCATAAAAGGTTGAAGGCAGACTTAATTTACAAACAGTAAATTGATTTTTAACATAATTTAAAGTAAACACCGTAAACACAGGGAATACTGTCCCTGTGGGAAATGTGATTATCTTTTTAAAAAGGTGATGAAGCAGAAACAGCCACTGAAGTACTGGTGTCAGTTCAAAATGTTGTTAATGTTGAATTTGAACTGGGAAATTGGTTGGCCAGGTGATGCAAAATGATATTCATTAGTATGAAATCCCCTTTAAAGATGAGATTTCTGTGACATTTGTCTTCCCTGCAAATGATGATAAACATTGGGGTGAAAAGAAACAAATCATTAGGGTGTTGCCACAGCCAAGTGTATATTCCTGTGGGCATTACAACTTCCCACATGGACTTGATGCTGACCTGCAGCTTGTGAAGGCATAGTCAAGTGTCATATACACAGCGTCTTGCTTCTGAGACATTTATTTGTGGGTGTCTGTCAGTGAATTGTCACATGTTATGTTGGTCACAAATCATTTTCCATAAAACCTTTTTTCTACTGTTTCCAATAATCTCTACCATATGCTTGACACACAGAACTGCTTCCTAGTTCTGCTGGATCTCTTAGCGGCCTTTGGTACCATCAACCATGACAACTTTCTGGACCGTCTAGAGGAACTGGGGGCACTGTTATATAGCGGTTCTGCTCCTTCCTCCTGGACCACATCCAGAAAGTGGTGTTGGGTGATGAGTGTTCAGACCCCTGGGCTCTCACTTGTGGGGTGCCTCAGGGTACCGTCCTCTCCCCCATGCTTTTTAACATTCATATGAAGCCACTGAGAGAGATCATCAGTGGGTTTGGGCTGGGTGTTTATCAGTATGCAGATGATACCCAGCTCTACCTCTCTTTTAAATCAGAACCATTGAAGGCAGCAAGTGTCTTGTGTGAGTGACTGGAGGTAGTTGGAGGATGGAAGGCAGCTAATGGAGTGAGGCTGAATCCTAACAAGACAGAAGTACCATTTTGGGGTTTCAGGAGGCGGGCAGGTGTGGAGGCGGGCAGGTGTGGAGGACTCCCTGGTCCTGAATGGGATAACTGCGACCCTGAAGGATCAGGTGCGCAGCCTGGGAGTCATTTTGGACTCACAGCTGTCCATGGAGGTGCAGGTTAATTCTGTGTCCAGGGCAGCTATCTACCAGCTCCATCTGGTTCGCAGGCTAAAACCCTACCTTCCCGCAGACTGTCTCGCCAGAGAGGTGTATCCTCTAGTTATCTCTCGCTTGGACTACTGCAATGCGCTCTATGTGGGGCTACCTTTGAAGGTGTCCTGGAAACTACAACTAATCCAGAATGCGGCAGCTAGACTGGTGACTGGGAGTGGCCGCCAAGCCATATAACACTGGTCCTGAAAGACCTACATTGACTCCCAGTACGTTTCCAAGCACAATCAAAGTATCGGTGCTGACCTTTAAAGCCCTAAACGGCCTCGGCCCAGTATACCTAAAGGAACGTCTCCACTCCCATTGTTTAACCTGGACACTGAGGTCCAGCTCTGAGGGCCTTCTGGTGGTTCCCTCTGTGAGAAGTGAGGTTACAGGGAACCAGGCAGAGGGCCTTCTTGGTAGTAGCGCCCACCCTGTGGAACTCCCTCCCATCAGATGTCAAAGAAATAAACAACTATCTGACTTTTAGAAGACATCCAAAGGCAACCCTGTATTGGGAAATTTTAAATGTCTAATGTTTTACCATTTTTTATGTGCTGTAAGCTGCCCAGAGTGGTTGGGGAAACCCAGCCAGATGGGCGGGGCATAAATAATAACATTATTATTATTATTATTACTTGCTCATGAAACATTAGCTTTATATGTAAATTGCTGCAGATGGATATTTTTCTGATTCATACTTTTAGAGAGAAGAGTCAATCACCCATCTCCTACGACCCTTCTGAGAAAAACCCCACTCCACCCTCCCACTATATATAAGGGTCTGGTGACTTCTGCTTCAGTGTATCTGAAAAAGTGTGCATGCACACAAAAGCTTATACCCAGAACCAACTTAGTTGGTCTCTAAGTTGCTACTGGACAATTTTTAAATTTTTTTAAGTAAAGTTATCCAAGTTTCAGATAAATTATTGGGATTCCAAAACTATTATGTTGATCTCATCTTTTAAAATACAATAAAAAGAAAGCTTTTAAAACACTTCATTATTTTTGTAATATCAAGCCACCAACAGACAAATTGTTTAATGTTACTTGGATTTCTCCATTGATTTTTATGGCAGTTAAGCACTTCTGTCCCTGGGGATATTTCAAAATAACTTCTCAGTGTGTACCAAGAAATGGCCTTTACAGACAATGAAATGGTTCTCGCTTTCCTGTTTATATCTGTGTCTCTGCCTCCTCCTACATTTCCAACTAAACCATTCAATTTTTTTTCTGTCCATCCAGTTTTCAGAATTCTCCCCTGCTTCTCAACAATCAGTATTCTGAGGGCACTATACATGTTAAGTCCTCACTGGGCTGGGTTTTTTTTATTTATTTTGGGGGTGGGGTGTTCCACCTTAGGGGTTGTTCTAAAGGTGTGTGTGTGTGTGTGTACACACACACAGGGTCAACCTCAGTGTTACCCTGAATTGGCTGACAACTCCCTCTTGTATGTGGTGGTTTGGCTAAAGTGATGACAACTCAATTATTTGATTATTGTAAGCCTTCTAAACAGTAACCATGTCACTTCCATTTCATCCCTTTACACAGGGATGATGCTAAATACAGTAAATAGTGAAAGTATTAATAGCAGTAATAATAGTACCAGATTTGCCTGCCCTGATAATAAATTATATGGAGGTTCCCTAGTAAATTTATTTGATAAATAGGAATCCCCTGACCGAAGGGCAAGGAAGTATTGAGACAGGAAGACTCAAGTCTATGTTGCCCAAATGCACAGAGAGCAGCTTTCTATAGAAGTAACGGGATGCATCTGTGCACATGGATCTCAGGTCAGTAGATGCCATGTGGAAGTAAGGCACATTGAAAATAATGTGAATTATTTACATGTTAAGTGAGAAACTATCATAATAAAATCAAGCTGCATGAGCGATACATGTTTCCTAAGTCCACAAAAATGTATACAGTGTCTAGGGAATTATTTAGGCAGATACTGTATTGTTTAAAATAC
The DNA here is from genome assembly GCF_964106645.2 of Podarcis pityusensis. Classification (NCBI taxonomy): domain Eukaryota; kingdom Metazoa; phylum Chordata; class Lepidosauria; order Squamata; family Lacertidae; genus Podarcis; species Podarcis pityusensis. Next base: position 64,983,916 of record NC_138028.1, on the reverse strand, counting down.
ATTGCAGGACACATTCAGTGCAGTCTTTTGTAGCTCATTAGCAATTTCTTTAATGAGTTTCTTTTTTAGTGATAGATAGTTAAAGTAACAGACAAGTGACAGATTGTTTGTCTTTAATGATTTCCCTATTTCAGGCCCATTACAAAGCAATTAGAAATCTGACAGCATTTTCACTCTGCATTACTGATTATCTAAAGTGATGAGAATCTAGAGGTGATGAATATTAATTGTATATTTTCATATGATTATCATAAATTATTACCTTGTCTAATGTGCTGCAGGTGAATTAAGAGCAAAAAGAGGAAATTCAGTCAGTTATGATAATTCAAAAGATAGTATGGTTTGGTTTATGCCGTTGTCAACAGTGCCAATTTATCTATATATTTTCCATTAAAACATCTACTTCTTAACCTGAATTCAAGATGCAACATTAATCAGATGTTAAGTCAGTCTAGCAGCAGGCTATTATTTTATTATTTTAGTAATAATTGTTTTAAACTTGCTTGCATTTATATATAAATAAAAATTGATATTACAACATAAATTTCATGGATAAAAACCTAAGTTTGCTGTTTAAAAGTAGAAATCACCAATTAAATACATTCCAATAATTTTGAACCATGGAATGGATTAATTGTGTGTTTACAAAATAATATAGTTGCTGTGTGGAATAACGTTAGAAATGGTAACCTTATAGTAGAATTTTATACTTGCCTACTCAGACGTAAGTTCTATTGGTTTCAATGGTGCTTACTCCTAGGTATGTGTTTAGGATTGCAATCTCCATCATACAGTAACTTTATGAGTTTGTATAAAGATGGTAATAATTCAAATGATTTGGTATCAAACATTTATCAATATTTATCTACTAGAACCTTAATATGACTGAGAGATGATTTAAGAGAAAATTAGAGGCATTTCTGGAAGGTTCACATTCAAAAGAAAAATGGAAAATTATTTTTACATGTGGCTCTGCTTCCAAGGAGAATAGTTATTGTCTTATATAAGTGGTACTTAGCCAATGGGGGAAAAATGAAATGCAAAATTTAAAAAGAATGAAGGTGCTTTTTTACCACAGGTGCCTGATTTTATTCACCCTCCCCTCACATTTATATTAACAAAGTTTAATAGGTAAAGAAAATGTTAATCTTATTAAATAGCTGCTGCTTATAGTAAAATATTATTGGTTCTAACAGTGATGAAATTAATTTTTCTTTATGCTATGTAAACTACCCTGTGACATATGAATTAGTAGAGAATATAAAGGTAAAGGGACCCCTAACCATTAGGTCCAGTCATGACCAACTCTGGGGTTGCGGCACTCATCTTGCTTTATTGGCCGAGGGAGCCGGCGTACAGTTTCCAGGTCATGTGGCCAGCATGACTAAGCCGCTTCTGGCGAACCAGAGCAGCGCACGGAAACACCGTTTACGTTCCCGCTGGAGTGGCACCTATTTATCTACTTGCAGTTTGACGTGCTTTTGAACTGCTAGGTTGGCAGGAGCAGGGACCGAGCAACGGGAGCGCACCCTGTTGCAGGGATTCGAACCGCCGACCTTCTGATCAGCAAGTCCTAGGCTTTGTGGTTTAACCCACAGCGCCACCCGCGTCCCACAGTAGAGAATATACTAACCTGCAAAAACCCACTAGTTCCTCCTAATGGAAACCTAAATGTCATGAACTGGCAGGACAATGGGGAGGAGGAAGAGGATCCTGGCAAGGGGTGTAGCTGGGACTGGGACACACTGGGGCAAGGTGGGGATGGGGAAGGGAAGGTTGGTGTAGGAAGTAGCCACAGGGTGACAGAGGATGACGAAGGGATGTGGATCAGTGCACAGGAACCAGAGCAGCAGGACCCATCACCAGAGCCAGAGGGGGCCCTGTCTCCATGAACAAGGTAGGCTCTGAGTCATGGGGAGCAGTAGGCAAAGCTGAGGCAGGCAAGGCCCACAACCCAGCTCCCTTGCTGGCCAGGTGGGGCTCACTAGTTCTGAGAGGAGATGCTTGATTCCTTAGCTGGAGTAGGCTCAGAACAACTGAGGGTCACTCATCAAGCCTCATCAAGCCCAGAGGCTGCAGTCAGCATTCAAAGTACAAAAGGGCAGCAGAGCTGAGGTGATGTGTCTGCTCAACTGTCCATGTTGATGGGCCTCAGCTTGGGTGCTCCTGGATCTCTGTGGGACCTTGGACATGTGGCTTGACCCCAGACTAGGGACTCAACATACTGATTCACTGCTAGGTAGGCCAGGGATTCAGGACACTAAAGTAGTATCCTTATGGTGCAACACAACTCCCCATTGCAGCACACAGGGTGGGGGTTGAGTGGGATGGAGGTCTTCCTGTGCCACACCCCAGAATAGCTCCACTAGCCTCCACGCAAAGAATGATGCTAGTATTACTCCACTGATGAGAGCTCCCCTTTCCATCTAGTGAAAGAGTGGGTAGCTGAGCTTCCTGCCCCGCACCCCGTGGCTTCCTGCAAAAAGCCACAAAATAGGGTTTTCTATTAGAGGGGATGAGCTGGCCCAGAATCTGCTAGATCTCAAACCAACCCCACTTGATGGCTTTGGGGTCACTTTGGGCCTGATCACTCAGTCAGTCTCAGGCTTTTGCAGACCCACAGACCTCCTGCCCCAGCCAGCCTCAGCAATAAGACTGTGGATGTGGCAGTGACCCTGCTGTTCCATCATACCTTACTGATGCTCAGGATTTGGATTGCACCCTTAATTAATGAATGGTTAAGTAAATTGTGGACTATAGCGAAATTGATTATGTCTACCTATTTTATGTAAAACTGAATAAGAGATCGATTCAGTTTGATTTTGAGTCTTTCCTTTGTTTTTGGGATTCGGAAATTATTTTACTGTTAATTCTTTTTATGTGGCAATTTCAAGTTTTAATTTTTATTATACTTACTAGAATTGTTACTGATGCTGCAATAAGAGCAAGTCCCTTTGAACTCAGTGGGGCTTCTGCATAGAGGTGTACAGGATTTCTGTGTAAAATGTTTTTTAAAACCAAGTATTAATATATTGTTGATCCTCTGCAGCCTATTCTTAAACAGTGTGTCATTGCTGTTATTCAAGTTGATTTGAATGAAATGTTCAGATAATGTTTTGTCAGGTAGTGCATAAATTGCTCGTTAAACTCCAGACAGCAACTGCTTTTTAATCAGGTTCTAATTGTTCAGACAGAGACATAAAAATGTCTGGCATTTTCATTCTACTTCTTGCGTATAAGCTGTAGTATTATGCTCAGGCAGATTCCAAAGCAAGCCAATATTTTTTTTTTACTGCAGCAGTGTAAAATTCCTTCGCAACATATATAGATTATATATATATATAAATATATAGAAAAAAAATAATATATATGTTTTTTAGTAGTACTGCCAATATGGTCTGTTTACTGAACCTTTCCAACGTTTCTACAGAGAATTATAACCAAGGAAATGAATATACAGTGCCTTGGCAATTTTGTGTATTTGTCACATAATCCATATGCATGGCAGTAAGCGTGGGTGTGTGTTGCTTATGCTGGAGAGATAGGCTGGGTATGAAAGTATTCTGCATTCTAGGACTCAGCTATACAGCTGCAAATAAAAAGTTTTAAGTGTGTTGTAACATACAATATACAAATGTGACACTAGATGGCGATGGTGAGCTATGGCAAATTCAAGCTTTTAAAAAAAGTTGTCTTTTTAAAAAAAAAAAAAATTCGCAGCATTTTTTATATGTGTGTAGATTGCACCTCAGTGTATGTAATGATGACTAGTTGAAATTCAACAAGGGGGTGTTCCATTTTTGAAACTCATTGAACCACCAGAGGAAAGAGTGCTGCTTCTGAGTGTAGGGTCATAGCATGTCATTTCACAGAAAATGTGCAAAAATTATCAAGAGCTGTAGGCACCTAGCACAGCCTTTTAGCTGAATCTCAAATGTCAATATCCAACCCCTACTTCTTACAGGAGAACATCTCCATTGCAACCTGAATTGCAGCATTGTTGCCTTCCTCTATACAACTATGAATTCTAGGATAGTTTTGATTTCGAAGAGAGAAGGCATATTGCTACACAGGTATAGGTAATGGAGTATTCTCTCTGTGCTAACCTGCCTTTATTAGCCTGCTTACTTGCTAATTAAGCAAATGTTTTCAGGTTTGAAAAGATTTTAATGTTCAAAGGTCTTCAATACCATGCCCCTCAGCTGGTCTCAGGATGGAACTTACAGGAGAGTGTAGCAGCTGGAGTTTGACATTACCAGAACCAGTGGGCTTGTCACTCTCCGACCAGTCATGTTTCCTGTCCTTCTAGGTGAGAAGGTTCACTAGTGGTTTAATATTTCGACTGCGTCAGACCAACACGGCTACCTACCTACTCTTGCTTCAAACATAGCCGAATTATTTTTAACATCTCTTGCAAGCCTGAGCTCATTCTGAGCTTTGGCCCGCCTGACATTCACCCTGCAACTGTCATTCTAACACACCCTAATGTAATGAAGAGACCGAGGAGAGAATATAAGAAATTTGGAATCATAGGCAGCTTTGGATGAAACCCCTGCAGCAACCCAAGGAGCAGTGTGGAGCTTCTGCCTCATCCCACTCCACATTCTCTCTATGCTTCTAAACTGGCCACTTGGTTAGTCAGAGAAACCATTGTTGGTAACTATATTCCTGCAGAGCATGTGTGAATATATTGCATGACTGAGAGCTCTTCGTTAAATAAAATTAATACATGTCTCTGTGCACACCTCCAGTCTTGGGTTGCATTCATGACAGCTAGATGTTCCTGCCACTGCCTGTAACTGTGGGCACCCAGAGCTTATTGCTCTGTGTGCTGTGGCTGACTTTGCTGTTTATAGATTCAGGTAGTGAGCCGTGTTGGTCTGACACAGTCGAAATATATATAAAAAATAAAGAAATTGTCCAGTAGCACCTTAGAGACCAACTAAGTTTGTTCTTGGTATAAGCTTTCGTGTGCATGCTTACACCAAGAACAAACTGGTTCACCAGAAGCGACTTAGTCATGCTGGCCACATGACCCGGAAGCTGTCTGCGGATAAACGCCAGCTCCCTTGGCCAGTAAAGTGAGATGAGCGCCGCAACCCCAGAGTCGTCCGCGACTGGACTTAACGGTCAGGGGTCCCTTTACCTTTACCTTTAAGGTGCTACTGGACAATTGACTGTTTATACTGGTCCTTTCCCTCCTTCAGTGGGTATTTAAGCATTGCTCCAAAGGAGATACTGTTCTCTTTCTGCAGGCCTTTCCACAAGGAAGCTGTGTAGGTGTTGTTCTATATGGCCTCCTCTTCCTTCCCTTGTGTGTTGCGATGAGTTGTGTGTAGTATAAAGGGTGTGACTGGTGGGTGCTGGCAGTGCTTCCAAGGTTTCTGGGACTGTGGCTCTTGTTACTCCATTCTGCGCTTTTCTGGAGCAGTGTTATTTTCCCTTAGCGTTCTGGGCTAGACAAGTGTAAGACATGGCAGACATTTTGCCATTGTAGCGCATATATCTCTCCCCCTGGCATATTAATAGTTAGGATTGCTCTGTAAATATGAGACCTGCATCAGAAAAGTAGGCATGTTTAATGTCACTATGATTACTTGTTACCGCAAGCTGCAATGCAACATTTAAAGACAACAGAGCATTGAGAATGTTGTATTTGCTGCTTGTAAGGACAATATTTCACAGTTTACATTAAAAACATATTTGTGAGAAAAGTAATTATCCAAAGATTATTAGAAGTTTGGATATTAAGATTATCTGTTTAATTTTTAATTGGCTTTTTTCAAGATAATTGGGTTTATTCCCATGTGTTTGTGAAAAAGGGGCAATGGGCTAATTGGCTTTGATGACATATATTCTTCAGAAAATATGAAGTAATTCTGACATTCTTAACATTTGTCTGGTTATATAGTTTCTTTTAAAAATATAAACATATTTTGCCAGATATAAATAGCAGGTCATTTACAGTTCCTTGAATGTCCTTCATTATCTCTTATCCTTACTATCTGACACTGAACTGAACACATCTATACTGTGTATTGTCAGTTATTATCTTTTGATACATTTCTGAAGTCAGGTGAAACTTCCATTTTGAACCATGTAAACTTTGAATGATGACATCAGAGTAGAATATTTTGTATTATAGTTTGGTGTATTATTTTCTTTGGATTCCAATAGTATCTAGCTTGTTTTATTTCCCAGCCATTCAAACTCTTGAAGTGATATTGCTGCACTGAAGTGAATGCAACCAGTGTGCAAGATTTTGGAGTGTGTGGCAGTGCTGTTGTGTCAGCTCAGGCAGTCTTGGATGAGACAGGCTATTTAGATCCATTCCATTCTGGCTTACAACCTGGGTTCAGGGAAGAAACTGCCTTGGTTGCTCTTATGGAAACTTATGCTGCCAAATAGATGTGACAAATGTGACCCTATTGTTTCTCTTGGAACCTGGCAGATTTCTGTGTTAATATTGTTACTTTTACCCCACATGTCCTTGAAAGAGCTCAAGGTAGTTATAAGGTTCACCTCCCACCCCCATTTTATTCTGACAACAACCCTGTTAGGTAGAGAGGAGCCAACATGGCGCCGAGGTAAGACGCGCTTACCGGTGCTCTTCGGACTTCTTTTAATCTTCTTTTAATCTTTTATACTTTTATCTCAACTGACTCAGTCAGTTTTTGAAGTATTTTATAATTGCTGCAGCCGCATATTATGGAAACTCTTTGAGAGATTTGGCCCTGCTCCAGACTGCTGCAAGCTGCTCTTTGTTTCTCTTGTATCAGCGGGCTGGCTTTAGCTGCTAAAGGAGTTGAGAACGCCATTATCTTAATTGCGTGTCAAGTGTTATGTTATTTTAAGAATCGTATAATCTCTGGCCTGAGGAAAGCATGGGTCAGAAAAAACGCTTGAGAGACTTTGACGAGCCCCTATCATCCCCTAAACCAAAACTATCAAGGTTGGTGCCACACCGGAATGGAGGAGGGAGTGACCATGCCGAGCAATGCTTTGCAGTGGAAACCCAAAATCGCTTCCAACCTCTAATTGATTTAGAAGCTACTCCGATTCCGATGACTCAAAATGTTTCAAATGTAAAGCCTGTAAAGGAGAATACGAAAGAAAAACTCTCATCGCAGGAAGATGGTTTGGCATCTGTTATGGGGGAGTTCCCCAGTTGTGAGCAGTTACACTTAGTAATTAAGACCCTTCACTGTATTTTTAAAAGGCTGGATGAGGTATCTTCACAATTATCTAATATCCTGCTGAAAATCGGAAAACTTGAATCAACAACACAATCTTCAGTTTGTGAGGTCAAAAACTTATTGCCTCACCCCCATTCAGATAAAATACTGGAGACTAAAACTAAATATGTCTTAAATTCCCAATTGAACAATCAGATATTAACTCTGCAACCCAAGAAAAGTTGCCTTTCTGTCAGGTCGGAAATAGGAAGATGGTCAACGCTAGAAGGAGCTAAAGACTGCTTAAGCAAACTTTTAAAAATTAAGAAACATCAGATTGACCTATATGCTGTGATGCCCCTTCCCCGGCAGACCAACTTCTTGAAGGTGATACTTGCGTTCCACTCTGAAAAGATACCATCTATTATTGTTAGGAGGAAAACGCTTTTGTCCATGGCCGACATTGTAGCAACGAGGGTTTTTACAGACAGCAAGATCAAACCCCTTCTAAATAGGTGCCCTGGCGGTGAGGACATTAGGACAAGAGACTCTGCCTTACTTCAAAATACTGTCAGGCCCAACCGCGATGACTCTGCAGCGTGCCATCCGCGACCAAACTCGATACCCTCTCAAACTGCTATATATGAGGATGATAATCTGCAGACTGCCCTCGACGAAAGGGAACTTATTGATTCATTCAGAGCCCTCCCTCCGAAAGAACAGTCGGTGATGATGCAAAGATTTGACACGCTTAAATCTCAGCTTTTGCAAGTCCAACATAGAGGGGAAGATACTAACGATGTCTCAAATAATCCCACTTGGGCCCACCGGACAGAAGTGGTTGACCTTCTTCAGCTCAGCCCCACTCTGAATTCAAAAACCATCCGACAAGACTCAAATCTTCAAGTTGCTTCTGCAGCGTGCGCTACATCACGAGACGACCAGGCTCTGACATCCTCACTGAACCTTCATCTATATTCATCAACTAACATACCTAAGGACGAAATTCTGATTTCCCTGCTTGACTCAAATCCCTCTTTAACTCACTCATCTATGCCAGAGCTAGAATCTTCTCCAGTTTCGTCCAGATATAGAAGTAGTCCACAAGTGATGCCCCTGAGAGAGTCTTCCGCAATTTCCACCCCCGTGATGCCCCCTCAATTACCTCCTTCAAAGGAAACTGCGAATGTTACACCTCGGGACCCGCCGTCAGAAACGATTGAAGACCCAATGGGACGCATCAATAAAATAATCCGAATGTCGGATGATAAATCTGCGAGAGGGTGTACCCCGACGGACTCAATTTCCCCCTACCTGGGTATTTCTCTGTCAAGTTGTACCAAGAATTTCGAAATGAAGAGACTTCCTGTTCAGAGATCTACTTTCAGTGGATCATCCACGGTGTGCCAACAGTCGAACCAAATTGTTAAAAACTTTAATTTGCAGGGCGCCTCACAGTTACCATCTTCCCAAAGTAAAATAACTGACTTTTTTGTTACATCTTCTGTCTTTAACAGAGAGCCTGCCCCCCCTCCGTTTTGACTGTTAAAAGAACAACATAGAAGTCCCCAGCTAGCAGTCCTAAGTTGGAACATTGCTGGCTGGAAAAGGAAAAGATTAGATCCCGAATTTCTGTCCTATATAAACTCTTTCCAGATAATCCTTTTGCAAGAAACATGGGAAGAAGATAAAATAGATATAAATGGCTTTGAACTGATATCACTTCCAGCTATCCCCTCCCAGAAAGGTGGCCGGTCCAGAGGCGGTCTTGCAATCGCCATATCGCTTAAAATGAGAGCTAAACTCTCGCTAGTTCATACCTTTCCTCCTTTTGCTTTTACTGGTCTGATTTCAAGTGAAAAATTCTCACTATTAATCACCAATGTTTATCTTCCTCCAGGTGGTCTGATATCAGACCTTCATTATAGATGGGATTCTCTGGAAGATCATTTATTGGCATGCTATGTTAAGTACCCTAATATTCCATCGATAATGGGTGGTGACTTCAATGCACGTACAGCTGCCAACTGGAATGGGATAATTAAGGCCAAGTGGTGGGTATCTCCCCCCTACCCAAAATCTGATTTAATCTCTTTCACATCAAGAAGATCTAAGGACAACAGAGTGAATGAGGCGGGAGTCCTTCTTTATCAATTGGCCATTCGTATGAATTTGAACATTCTAAATGGCAACTGCCCTCCGGACGTGCCAGGTGAATTCACTCATTTGGGCACAACATCAAATAGTGTCCTAGATTATCTTCTAGTCTCAGAAGACCTATTTTCAAACTTCTTTTATCTCAAAGTAGATAATGTACAATCCAGTGATCACCTACCTCTAGCGGCCAAGCTAACGCTTGACTGGCACCCGGTTAGCGGAACACACCCAATTCATGTAGGTTTAAATGCCACAGCTCAAGTAAGAGGCATTAAATGGTCCATGAAACAGGCCCAAAAATATGCAGAATTCTTCCAGAGGAATAGCTCCGAATCCCTTATTGTTTCATTGGCGGAGCTGTCTGAACCAAATAGGATACTGGAGTGGTTCTTCCACTTCTCTGCAGATTTAACTAGCTTCTTTACGATGCCGGCTCACCTGGCTAACCGAGATCAACCCAGGTTCGGTGCACCTTGGTTTGATGCCAAATGTAAGCAAGCTAGACTCTCTCTCTGTTGTATCTACAACAGATATAAAGCCTCTGGAGCTGAAACTCTCCCCCCAGAGTACTTGCAGGCCAAAATTGCTTACAAACAGGCACAGAAGTCAGCCAAGCACGAGTGGCAGCTAAGACGTTGGCAAGCGCTGATTGCTGCCTCTAAGCTTCGCAGCTCTCGCGGTTTTTGGAATTTAATCAACAAAAGACCGAGGAAATACCCATTGACGGTTATCCCAGCCCCGACATGGGAACAATTTCTAAGAAAATATTTCTCCCAGACAGACATCTCTAACATCCAATCTGATACTCTCTCAAGTCACTTGCCCATATGGCCAGATACTGACCCGGAGGAAATAGTAGATTTAATTGCTAAACTGAAAACTGATAAAGCCCCAGGGCCCGATCTGATCCCGGCGGAAGCTATTAAACAACACCCAATATGGTGGGCTAAAATTCTTGCAAAAATCTTTGATGCAATCAATGCCACGGGCCAGATACCTACATCATGGAGGGAGTCCATCATAATTCCTATATATAAAAAAGGACCACCAGAGGACCCAGGAAACTATCGTAATATCAGTTTATTATCAATCATCGGAAAAATCTACACTCGCTTCTTGCTAACCAGACTAACCCAATGGGCCGAAGATTCCAATCTGATAGGCCATGAACAGGTCGGGTTTAGACCAAATCGCGCTTCTATTGACCATGCTATAATTCTATATCATTTGGCGCGGAAGTATTCTTCCCCTACTCATGGTCTTCTATGTGCCGCTTTTATAGACCTGAAGGCAGCTTTTGACAGTATCTCTAGAGAGCTGTTATGGGAAAAACTGGCAAAGTGGGGCATAGAAAAAAGGCTGTTGTGGCTATTGATTAAATTACATGAAGGGACGGCCGCTAGGGTGAGGTTAACACCTGAGGGCGATCTCACAAACTCAGTTCCAATAAACAAGGGGGTACGACAAGGGTGTATCCTTGCCCCCTATCTTTTTAACCTTTATATTAGTGACATGAGGACGCCCCTAGCTGAGGCCCAAACCTCCATTCATGCACCCAGGCTTGCAGACTATCGCTGCCCCTTATTATTGTACGCTGACGATGCGGTGATCCTCTCTTATTCTCGAATCGGTTTGAGGAGGGCCCTTAAGATTTTTGCATCATATTGCCAAACAAATTTACTTACTATTAACCATTCCAAATCTAAAGTCCTAATTTTTTCCAGGAGTCGTAAACTGTATAGATGGGAACTTGAGGGGAAGCCAATTGAACAAGTTTACAAATTTCAATATCTAGGAATTTACTTCCAGTATAATATGGGATGGAAAGCGCATATCACATATTTACAAAACAAGGTGAAAGCCCTTATCTACGCTCTACTACGCTTCTTCTTTACTGAGGGGGCTATGCATGTTCCATCCGCCTTAAAAGTTTATAGTGCAAAAGTGGTTGCAACTATGGCCTATGCGGTCCCTTTATGGGGCGCCTTTGTAAACCTCTTGCCTCTGGTGACATTGCAAAATCTTTTTCTAAGACGCCTTTTGAAACTACCCTCCTGTGTAAGCAACTCTGCCATTCGCTTAGAACTTAAGACCCCCTCCCTTGAGATTCTGATGTGGAGACATGCCTTTAATTATTGGCTGTCCCTTTGGCATAAATTGCCAAACTACCATCTTATTCAGTGCCTTTGGAGAGATGAATTCACCAGCCCATGGGCAACAAAAATCCATTCCAAACTGTTGTCTTATGGAATCTCTCCTTCCGATATACTTAATTTAGATCTAATTACAGCTAAAAAGGTCATCAAACAAAGACTGGAGGAGGTAGATTTACAACAAAATCTTACCACAGGTGGAGGTACATGTTCCCCGATATATCAGGGCATTACATCTATGTCCCAGATACCTCGATATCTGTCTACTTTATCGGCTGCGTCGCATAGATTCGCATTTGTTAGAGCCAGATTTAATGTGTTCCCCTCAAATGTGCTGAGCAATAGATTTTCTAATGGTAAAATCTCTGTTTTGTGCGCATGTGACAACAAATCGATAGAATCCCTTTATCATATCTTGTTTAATTGCCCCTTATACAATGTTCCCCGATCAAGGATCCTGAGTTCAATCATTCTGGAAATTGCTGCTAAACCACCTGAATTACATCTAGCTTATCTACTCCAGGACATTGACTCTTATAGAACTTTACAGGTTGCTAGATTCCTGATCTCAGTTCTGTCATATAAAAGACTTCATGGAATGCTGCATGACTATTAAAAATTCAGTAAACTCTATGCCCCATCTTTATCTTCAAGGCCATAACACGGTACATTTAGAGATTATGCGTTGAAATATTTTAGTTGATATTTTAGATTGTAAAATGCTATTGATTTTATCTATTGATTTTTATCTATTGATTTGTTTTACCTTGTGGGCTTATAGCCGAATAAAGTATTATCTATCTATCTATCAACCCTGTTAGGTAGGTTAGGCTGAGAGATTGTGACTAACCCAAGGTCACCCAGCAAGCTCCATGGCCAAGTCAGGATTTGAACCTTGGTCTCCCAGGTCCTAACTCAGCACCTTACTGCACTACTACACAATACTGGTTTATACCATTGACTATGGTATCCTTCTGGACCATGTCCGCAAGATGGGTCTTGGAAGCATGGTGTTACACAGTCCTTCCTAACGGACAGACTCAGAAGATGGTCCTGTGAAGCTTTTGTTCCACCCCTTGGTCACTGACATTTAAGTTCCTGTCTTGTCCCTTGTACTTTTCAACAACTACATGAAACCACTGGGAGATGGGGTCACAGTTTCCCCAAAGAGCCAAGTAGATAGTTAGGCTGTGCTCTGGGAATGCCTAAGCTAGTAAAAGGCAGTTATGGTTGCCAGAACTGCCTTTTACTAGTTTAGGCATTCTGAACTTTACATTGCTGTCACATGGTAGATTTTATACATGTTGCTGTACGCTGCAGTGTCATAATAACCAATGGCATAATTGGCTCTCTGAAGAAGAGTTGGCAAGTTCATAGGTCTTGTCTTTCCCTGAGGTTGTCCCTGGTCTCAGACTTTGGAACTCCCTTTCTAGAAAAGCTAGGCTGGCTCTCTCCTTTTTGTTCTTCTGGCAGCAGGTGACCGCTTTATTCACACAGGCCTTTGGGAACTGACTTTTCAAGGAAAGAGCTTTTCATATTACTGTGATGTTTTTATAGTTTTTATTAGCTTTATTTTAATAATTTGTTTTTATATTATTTAATACAGTTTAATTATTGTCTTTCATAGGTTTTTTTTTCCTTTTTATATTTCATATGTCTTGTTTTAATTTGTGTAAGCCACCTTGATTCCTGGTCCAGGAAAAAGGTGGGATGTAAATAAATATAAAAATAGTAGTAATGACAGCAACATTCTTTGAATGCCTCCAAACTAATAATATGCATCTGTTGTAAAAGGTAAAGGTACCCCTGCCCGTACGGGCCAGTCTTGCCAGACTCTAGGGTTGTGCGCTCATCTCACTCTAGAGGCCGGGAGCCAGCACTGTCCGCAGACACTTCCGGGTCACGTGGCCAGCGTGACAAGCTGCATCTGGCGAGCCAGCACAGCACACGGAACGCCGTTTACCTTCCCGCTGATAAGCGGTCCCTATTTATCTACTTGCACCCGGAGGTGCTTTCGAACTGCTAGGTTGGCAGGCGCTGGGACCGAATGACGGGAGCGCACCCCGCCGCGGGGATTCGAACCGCCGACCATGTGATCGGCAAGTCCTAGGCGCTGAGGTTTTACCCACAGCACCACCCGCATCCCTGGATGCATCTGTTGTAGCATCCAGTAATGGACAATGATTGAGAAGGTTATTGGATTGTTGGTGTTGCCTACTTAAGCTACTCTTCTTACGTTACTATTATAATATTAAAGTTACAGTGTGACCCAGATATCAAAAGTACTTGTATTTAATCCAGCTTCAATTTAGAAACATATACTGACCATAGAGAAAGTTATACTTGAAATTTTGATTGAATATTTTATTTTCAATAGGAAATGGAAAATGGTGAAACAGAAACTTGTGACTCAATTGATGCCCTGTGTTCTGTAACTTCAGAAAGAAATTGTGGTGTTTCAACTTCACCCTTGACTTTATGTCAAAGGAATGAAGATACTACAGTACTGAAAAAGTGAGTATGGTCAACCCAGGCTTATCACCTTTTCTTACATGCCAACATAATGACCACCCTCCCCTTCATAAGTAACTATACAACCTTTAGAAGACATCTGAAGGCAGATCTGTATAGAGAAGTTTTTAATGTTTGATGTTTTATTATGCTTCTGTATATGCTGGAAGCCACCTAGAGTGGCTGGGGGAATCCAGTCAGATGGGTGGGGTATAAATAATAAAATGATGATGTTGATGTCATAATACTTAGCAAGAGGTCAAATTCATCTGCTGTTTCCCACCTTCAGCTGTTCCTTCTTTCTTCAATGCTGTCATGACTTGGGGTCAAATTTCCTTTCTTCAGGTTATGAGTTAGTTATAAGGGAAATTTTAAGTAGGACAAGCCCAAGAAGCACCTTTGCAAGATGAGCCTGTGGTACTAGTGCCCCTTCAGAGTCTCAGTGCTCCAGAGTTTCTCTGAAGCCATGTGTGGCAAAAGAAACTACTCTTGAGGTGGTGGTGAAAACAAATATTTTTGAAGCATGGTATTATGGGGGAAAAGTGGGCCTTGATTGAGTGGGCTTTTGTGATCTTAGGCTAGGCATACTGCTCCATATAGTCTGGGATTTGGTTTCTAACAGTGGCTAGCCAAATACCGTTAGAAAACTTACAGGAAGGCGTGAGGGCAATATCATTTCCATTTTGTTCCTCTTTTCTGAACATGGGTGCCCCATATACTTGTGAGTTGCCAATATAAGTGACTGTGTGTGGAGAACGTTTAAGGGGAGCTTGCATGTGTGAAACTGAGGTTAGTCATGGTGTGAGTGGATTGTCAGGGTGACCTTGTAATCAAAACCAAACCAATAGTATGTGTTCCCTGACAAATAATATAGGAGTACAAAGGAATCAAGGTGAATGTATTGCAAATATGTTTTGTACATAAAATATGTAACTTAAATGATAGCTTTATGAAATGAATACTGTAAGCAATAAATATGTCTTCATATACAACACTTGTTGGCAAACTGAATACAGTGGTACCTCAGGTTACATACACTTCAGGTTACATACGCTTCAGGTTACAGACTCCGTTAACCCAGAAATCGTGCTTCAGGTTAAGAGCTTTGCTTCAGGATGAGAACAGAAATCGTGCTCCGGCGGCATGGCGGCAGCAGGAGGCCCCATTAGCTAAAGTGGTGCTTCAGGTTAAGAACAGTTTCAGGTTAAGAATGGACCTCCGGAACGAATTAAGTACTTAACCCGAGGTACCACTGTACATGTAAATATATTAATAATTTAGGATGTGCATGAACCAGGTATCTTCTGTAGCCAATTGACAGGCACATTTTGACTAAAAAGCCTTTTTCAGTGGCAAATGAATCATTTGCCCTGAGAGGAGGAGGAAGAGTGTGAGGGAGGCCAGCAGAGACAACGTCAGGGCCTGCTTCAGTCAGACTGTCTCCCCCTCTCCCCATTTTACATGTCATTTGTCTTAGCACTTTAAACCTGTAAATCCCCTTGGGTTCCTTGGCAGAAAGGTGGTACATACCACAAAATACATAATAAAAATAGATACGATAAATACAAAGACAGCCCAATAACCCCCCTTTCCACAACACATTTAAAAGTGCATTGGATGTCTACAGGCAAAGGCTTGATTAAAAAGGAAATTTTTCACCCGGTGCCCAAAGATGTATAATGAAGGCACCAGCCAAACCAGCCTGGGGAGAGCATTCCACAAATGGGGAGCTACTGCAGAAAAGGCCCACTCTCGTGTTGCCACCCTCCAGACCTTTCGTGGAGGAGGCACATGAAGAAGAGCCTCAGATGATCTCAGGGTCCGGGGAGGTTCATATGCAGAGAGGCAGTCCTTGAGGTAATGCAGTCCCAAGCCATTTAAAACTTTATAGGTCGAAACCAGCACCAGTTAAAGGGATGATGAAGCAGGCTGAGCCCTTTCAACTGAAGAGGTGCCTTTCACTAAAGGTGGACCTTACAACTGAGACAGTATTGCTCCTTTATAAGAATGAATGTTACTGAAGCAACATCAGAGCTTTGCTTTCTTACAGCAGGGTTGCCATATTTTGAAGAGCAAAAAAGAGGACACATTTGCCAACTTCCACTTTTAACTATAGATCTCTGTGATGACTTTCATCATGAAAAAGAGGACATGTCCTGGAAAAAGAAGACATATGGCAACCCTAAAATATTGCTTAACACTTGGAGGAACTTGTGAAAATCCATGTTGCATTCTGTATAGAAAGTCTGATACAACAGTGTGGGGGGAAATGGATGTTGCATGTTGGAATTTGTTTTCATCTTTATCATTCAGCCTTGACCAGGCCTTACCTTGGATGAGATTGATCTCATCATCAATCTCCTCTTTAAATTCTTGAAATATACTAAGCCTCAACTCTCCCCCCCTCTCTTTTTACTGTTGAAAGTCATGATCCACTTCCTTCTCCCTGTGCTCTAGCTGCCACTTGTAGCACTCACCTGTGTCTTTCTCATTTCTGAAATTTAAAATCTAAATTCAGTTCAGAAGCCTTGCTGTTTCCTTAAGTATTCTGCTGTGTCACCTTTGGCACAAATGAAGGGGGAAATGCATTATTTCTATCACTGTTGACTATAATAAGGTAACCTAAAAATGCTGCATCTGTTGGCTTACACTTAATTTAACAAAATAAATTGTTCTTGGTCTTCTTGAAAAGAAGTAAAGTAAACCTTAATCCTGAACTGAACTCACAAGGCAAACTATACCATTAAGTACATTCCCATGTATGGAAAAGGATTATGAAGCCATCCTCTTAATAAATAATCTTAGTGAATAAAGGCAACGAACTACAATAGGAACAGAGAAAAATGCTACATACAGTGGTACCTCGGGTTACATACTTATTTCATTCCGGAGGTCCGTTCTTAACTTGAAACTGTTCTTAACCTGAAGCACCACTTTAGCTAATGGGACCTCCTGCTGCTGCCACGCCACCGGAGCACGATTCATACTGAAGTAAAGTTCTTAACCTGAAGCACTATTTCTGGGTTAGCGGAGTCTGTAACCTGAAGCGTATGTAACCCGAGGTACCACTGTAGATATATTTCAAAACGTTACATGCAAACAGATCACCTAAATATCTGGGTAGCTTTTTCATGTGTAATATTTAGGGTATTACTGGTTAAAAGAAATAATTCCCAGCCAGCTCATCTGTTGTAATTGAAAACACCTGAAGGAGAGTAGGTTGGGGGTGTCTGCTTTAAAGTTTAAAACCAGCACTTTGAATTGTGCTCAGATATGTATTTGTATTCAGTGAGGCTGGTTAAAAACTAGTGTGATATGTTCTGTCCAGCTAGACTCAATCTGTATTCTCAGCTGATTTCCAAATAGTCTTCCAAAACAGGCTCACACAGAATGTAATGTGGTAGTCTAGTCAGTTACTAGCATTAGTATTCTGTAGTTTAACTAATTGTAGTTACCCAGTTTAACAAACTGAAGTTATCAGAGCAGTCAGAGCTGCAGTTAGATTCCTGTTTATTTCTAACCTCTTAGCTGAAGATTAAAAAAGTTCTTTGATACATTCTTTCTCTTTGTAGTAATTCTTTAATATGTCAGATATTCTTTTTTCCTTCCTCAATTGTCCACCTATTTTGGTCACATTTTCCAGCATGGGTGCATGACTGGATTTCCCATGTTGTCCTAGTTTTGGGATTACTTAAACCCAATATCTGTCCCCCGCTCTATTTTTCTTTCAGAAAATGCATCTCCCCTAACACAAAGGCATCTGGAAAGACAGAAGAAAAGCAAAGAGAGCCTCTGTTTGGCCCTATGAGTCCCCTGCAATCATCAGTAATACCAAGAAGGTCAGAGATTCAAGATGGTTCCACACATCAAATAAAATCAGTTCAGAGAAGTGATAGAATATCAGAACTAGTCAGCTACAAATCAAATAGTACAAACAATTTTTCTCTTATATCACCATCCAAGAGAAACAGACCTGTCAGTGCTCCTCCAGGTCAGCTAAGGTAATCAAAGCTGTTCCATGTTCCTTTTAACTATGACTGTTGCTGTTCTGTCTCCTTTCAACTGACTCAGTGATGATTCAATTGACAACCTCAAACTTACAGTAAAAGACTGCAATCTTTATTTAGATTTTTGATATAATGGTATCACAGTGCAATCCTAAGCTTGTTTACCTAGAGGTATGTCCCTCTAAGTTCACTGGTATCTAGTCTAGTAGGTGTGCTTAGGGTTGCCATCTTGGTTATTCACAGAACTGCTTTAAATGTGATAAATATAGCTTATATGAGAAGCTCGTCTATGCAAGTCACACGTCGATTATTATACATAATAGGTCGATATTTTTATGCCCATAAAAGGCCAGTTGTGCCAGTCTATGTACAGTTTGCATACCTTTCCCTTCACTGAAATGCATCATGTATAGGAATATTTATTTTTTATAACAGAGAATGGGATGGGACAGGGAGCTGAGAGAGACAGACTTATAAACAACATAACATATACATCAGAATTTCTGGAATATGACTACAATGTGGAAGTGAGTTGTGCTGTTGGTGTACGTTATATGAAATTATAAAGAGGAATTTCCACAAATTCAGTGTGTACCTCAAGTGCATTTCATTCTTTGCATGATACTTGCACTATCTCTTATTCCATGCCAGTAGTGTGACATCTCATCACTGAAAAACAGATGGCAGAATTGTTTTGCTACAGGGACAGACTCTGCTGCTGTTTTATTCTACTTTTAAAAATATATATACACTGTTGATAGGTGATAGTGAGGAGCATTTATTGCTCCAACACACACTTTAAAGAAAACAACCACCCTAGACAAAATTCAAGGACAGAGTCTTGATATATTTGGGAGGAAAACAGTACTAGGTGAGCACACAAACAGTGGCTTCACACAGTAGGAAGTGCATAGACACCAAGCAAAATTGGAGGAAGAGTATTTCCTTGGCATAGCAGAACAACCTCACTTTCTAGACTCTACACTACAAGCAATAAAAGTGCACATTTATTGCACAATAAGCTGGAATGGCACAGGTGATTAAAAAAACAGCTCAACACTAATACTTAAATTGTTGTTATATTGTTTAAATGAATCAGGCTTTGTCTAATTCTATTGATTTGTTAAAGGTTAAAATGGGAATAAGGCTACAATTCTATACATACTTTTTTCAGAGTATGCCCCATTGAACACAGACTTACTTCTTAGTAAACATAGTCAAATAAGTATAATAGTGTTTTTTTTAGAAAGCAAAGCATCACTTTTCAGTGCTTGCATCAAGAAGACAAAAACCAGTGGAATCTTTATGTATAATTTAATAAGAGCAACTTTTCACCTGAGTTTTTAATTTTTACAGGTGAATTGAATTTGAAGCATTGGTTTACAGTTCTCAATATAGTTAGGAAAAGGGCTTATTATTATGATTTTGTTTTAAAATGCAATAATCACAATTTGAATAATCATTGAGAGAGACTATATTAATTAAATTGTAATTTTTGTATAGGTACTTTCTATCTAGTTCAACTGAATTGGAATTGTTTTTCTACAGATCTTCCTTAAAATCCCATTTGGCCCAAAAGGTCCCTGAAGTGCCCATTTTTGAACGACAACCACAGATACTCAGAGTAACAGCTTATAAGAATGGTACAAGAAGCGTGTTTGCTAAAGTTACAGTGCCACTTTCCATTAAACTGGTAAGCATCACTATAATTTCTGTGTAGCCATTTTTGTTCGGATATTGATCTTTGAGTAAAGGAAGCACTTTTTATTTTCACACTTGTTAAGCGTACACATAGTTACTGCATTTTTACCTTCAATTATATAACGTAAAACAGAGGCCATAAAATGTAAAGTAGAATTTGGAGTTTCTGCAGAATCAATACAATTAAACGGTAGCCGAATAATAACATTGATAGGTAATGCTTAGCAATTGGATGTACATATACTGTGTTGAGGGAAATTAGTTAGGATTTGGTTTTTAAGTATTGATTCTTGATTAAATTTAGTAGTATTTTTTTTCTTTTTTTTTTCTTACCTTTTGGGGCTGATTTAGCTGCTGGAGAAGTGCACTGGAAGGCTGAAGCTGAATATGGCTGCGCGACGAGTCTTCTTGGCAGACGGCACTGAAGCACTCGATGCTATAGACATACCCCATGATGCTGACGTTTATATTTCAACTGGAGAGCCCTTTTCAGATCCATTCAAAAAAATTAAAGGTAAAAAATGCCAGAGTCAGTGGCTTAAGGGGTGCAATTAAAAATGATTTTCATCCTGTCTTTTTGCATGGTTTAACAAAACTAATGTTTACTCATTTACAGCTCAGTAAGAGGATAATGTGCTTAATGAAAGAAAAATCTACTGACAGCCACGTTTATTGCCCTTCATTAGCATTGGTGCTTAATTTAATATAGATCTGAATAGACATTAGGGAGCCTGCAGGAGGTTAAATGGTGAAAATATAATAAATTAAATAAGAGATTATTGAATTTACTGTTTAGTTTCACTGACATCTAACAGACACAATTCATTAGGCTTATTACACTAGCAAAAATAATAGTTCAGAGTTTGAGTATTTTATTAATTTAGTCATTTGACCTTTATTAAGACAAAGCATTAAAATAATTATCAGACGGCCGATGCCACAATGTAAAATATTCACGTTGAAGTTACACAGAAATGTAGAGTACACCTGTTCTAATATTTCATTTTGAAATTTGAAGCTCTTTTAGCATAATCTCAGCATAATCTCTTAATTTATTTTCTTGTAATATGCTTTCAGGTTTACTTATGAGCGTAGTGTAGAATTTTATATTGCTGCTATTTTAAATTTTGTTGCAAATGGATTTTTATTTGGGCAATATTTTACTGCACTAAATGACTAGTGCATTTAAATACAAATTTATGTATGAAATTGAAATATGACATATAATATCGCTGGACTTTATGATCAGAATATAATTGAATAAATATTGTATTAAATATTAGCCAAATAACATTGTATGTTAAGCTGGAATGCGTTAAGAATCAATCTGTAATGCCACACCATTCAGTAATACGCAACAATTTAAAAATACCAAAGTTGGAAGTAGTGTGTTTTAGAGGAGAAAAGTAAAGTGCTTTCAGTTGATATATTGTTACTGTTTAAAATCTTTTATAATTGTAGATGTAGTACCATTCAAGAGTTTATATAAAAATTGGAATTGTGTTTTAATGTTGATGAAAAGCAACACAAACATTCATCTTCATGTTTTGTAAAATACATTAATTGCACTGAAAACTGTTTACAAATGGTTTTTCATTCAGTTGACTCAGACAAAAGAAATAGCTGGTTTTGTATTTTAGAAGCAGATTACTGTAAGAATAGCAAATTATGCTTAATCACTGGAATTCCTATAAATATCTATAAAAGAAGCATACCGTATAAATACTCTAGAATGATGGGAATACTTAAGTTTCCCCCACTAGTTGAGCCATATACTATATATTCCTGCAATGTTTTGGAATAAATTATATTTCTTCATAACTCATGAATTATGCATGTAGTGTAGTATTACAGATGATATGACAGTCTTCTTGAATACAGTCCAAATGATCCATTGAGTATGTTTTAGTCTATTAACTCAATAAGGAGAATACATTTAGCCAAAAAAATTTTTTGTCTTCTTTTGGTTCATGTAGGAGTAATGAATTGCCCTGCTGTTCTGACATATAAACAACAATAATCAATATTCACATTGTCTCAACATCTTAGGAGTTACTGAGATAAATCTGATGTTATAGTAATATTCATAGCCAGTGTGATATTTTATGTAAGGTGCGGTTACTTTTCCAGGCATATTTAATGAATGCTTGCATTTTCCAATTCATCAAGCATTTCTTTCTTTACCTCGACTTCATTCTCATCCAACAAAAACTTCTCTGCTTTGTCTGCATCTTTTGGCTGTGTTTCATCATGACATGCACTGCTGTTCCTTTAGCACCAAAATGTTGGCACACATTACTGAAAATTTCACACCAACTCTTGCTGGATCAGCAAGCTTAACCTACCAAAATCTGGTGTACTGCAATAGTATTTGACTGATAATCAATCTTTTTGCTGCTCGACAGTTGTTTCTGGGACTCAGACTAGAGCAGGTGGCAGATGTGCCTTGTCTTTTGAGAAAAGAAAGAGTAGGTGAGGTTGGGCACAGAGTAGCATATTGTGTGTCCATTAAAAGGGCTCTGCTAGGGTAAGTATTACAGGAAAAAGTCAGTGATATGCATAGAAGACCCACCAAGAACATCCAATAGGTCTTTTTACAGTCTGGTTTATAAATTAAATGGGATCACAGATTTATCCCAAATGATTTGAATGCATTCTGTAGATGGATTCAACGCAGTCAGTATTTTGTTTTCTGAATTCTGTATGTAAAAACATTTTAACAAGACTGTTACTGCAATATACAATCCAGGAGCATTTACAATAAATATAATTTGTAAAAATCAATAAATTGGTAAGACATGTCACAAGGAGGGCATCCTTTTCTGATACAAAACATAAATAAAACTGACAGTGTGGGGAGAGTAATTTGTGATTAGATGACCACCACCATCATATATACTAAAACGAAGTCAAGTCTTCCCGTGTTTGTGAAGCTTGAGCTAAAACCACACCAACCACACACAAGAGAGAGGCATCAGCAGACTTGGCTTAACCCCAAGGTTTGGAGATTTACAAAAGGAAAAAAAATAGCTTAGAAAGAAAAAGCTAAGCAATGAGAAAAATTACCCAGACAGTGTATGGAAACTTAATGGAAAGCTGAGAAACTTAGGGGCAGGGGGAGACTTGATAATTGAATGTGAAGGGAATTAAATGCAGTAGCTAGAAAAGGAAGAGAAAGAGAAATATATAGATATGTAAAGAATGGAAAGAACCGTCACACTGTCTGGTTAACTGGGAAGCTATTTTTAAATGCCAGAGATAGAGCTGAGAGCTGCCCATCAAATTCAGTGGAGAAATCAAAATCTTCAGTGTAAGTGGGATTGAGCAATAGTGTGTCTGCCCTACCCCACCTCCCCTCAAAAAAACTGAATGAAGAGACAAAAAAAATGGAAATGTCATCAAAACAACCCAATGGGGACTTAGCCACACTGACTCACTTGGGGGTGGGGAAATGACAAGGAGGGAAGGGAAAGAATGAAATGGTGTGCCTGGAAACCTGAATAGAAAGAAAGACCATGCATTGTACCAACTTTTGGTGCAGGGCCTCACTTTTAAAGTTACTATTTAAGACCTAGTTGCCATAGTGGTGGTGTTGGCGGCAGCATCTGTCTGTCTCAGGAGACAATGGAGGAGTGCACCTTTGGGAGTGAAGTCAAACCATTGGAGAGTTACAGTGCCTGCTATGGCTTTAGAGAGAGCAGCGTTGCAGCTGGAGAAGATGAGCTGCTGTCGATGCGCCATAGTGTTTCTTCTCTCTGCACTCCTCCCAGCAGTCATTCCCTCTCTGTGCTGTGATCCACAACCTGACTGCTTGTCTCCAGGCATTGCCATCTTGCAAGGGATGTCCCTAGCCTACCTGTCTTGTTTGCAGGCGTCTTTGTAACACAGAGTTGGTCTGCCAATGTTCCTGGTGCCTGAAGGCAGCTCCCTGTAGAGCACGTCCTTGAGGATCCTGCCATCTTCCATTCTATGGACATGACTAAGTCAGTGTAGATGTCACTGAGACAGGAGTACGAACACGCTGGGAATGTGGACTTGGGAGAGCACGTCTTTGTTTGAGACTCTCTCTTGCATTGTGATGCCCAAAATCTTCCTGCTGCAGTGCATGTGACTAAGTACAGTAGCACCTCGGCTTATGTTACACTCGGGTAATGTAAACTTCAGCTTGCGAAAGCAGCAACCCTGGAAGTGTCTCGCTGCATGTGCATGCGCACAAGCTCTCTACGCATGCACAGAAGCGGTCCCTCCGGTTGCGGAAACCTCGGGATCTTACTGGAGCTCCAGAACGCATCCCATCCGCAACCGGAGGTACCACTGTATATTCATCTAGAAGCCCGTGGATCAAATTTGACCTCTATTAAAAGCTCACTAGGTGTCTTTAGGCAAGCCATTATTTTGGCTGACAGAGTTTATTTAAGCTACACATTTTATTTGGCCAGAGTTTATTTAAGGATTTTTGCGGTCTGGGTTGAAAGAGCTACTTCAGGCATGCGCAAGGACTTGGGCACATTCAAGAGAATGGTGGGTCTCCTGTTCATGAAAAGCTGAAACTGACTTTGGGCAATGGAACTTCTTGTCTGGTTTTTTGGGTCCTCACCAGTATATCTGAGGAACCTTCAAACTCTAAAATAATAAATGTAAAGTGAATGGGTTAAAGATTACAGAGACTAGATAAGACCATTGAAGCACACAAGGAAGCTGTTTTTAGAGTTTCATTCTTCCAATTGTACTAGGAATTATGGCATTTTGCCTGTTTTGTTAAAGATTGTCTTGCAGATACTGAGATATATCTAGGCTAGCTCAAGCTGCACTATGTTCTTAGATTAATTTGAATTGGCATTTTCTGTCCCATTTCGACATAATACATTGGGGATAACATTTCAAAATTTAGTATGGTCTTCCACATGTAAAAAGAGTTTAATTTTTTTTAATTGCTGTGAAATGCCAGCCAGGAAAGAATGTTCATTTAGAGAATTTTTTCAGAAACCCTGGAATAAGCATTGGAATTTCCCTAGCAACCTTGACAACGAACTCTTGAGTGGGCAAGCACAAAAACATGCATGTATTTTAGTTGGAAAAGTCAAAGAGGCTTCTTATACAAGTAAATGCATGTGACTAATGAAGCAATCATGCATGTACCATGAGAATGTTTACAATGCAGAAAGTTGAGTGCAAGTCTAAACACTGTTAACCATCAACTTGAAATAGGAAAATTGATAATGGTGCACCTTTTTATGGTATCTGGTTTGGAGGTATTGAAATATCAAAATAAAATACATTCAAGTGTTTTTCCCACCGATTTTACTTACTGTTACCTATGAGCTTTTTACACCTTGAAGTTTACATAAAGAAGACAGTTCCTAAAAGCTGCCCAAAAAGTGGTGTTTAGATGCTTCTTGTACCAGATTTTCTTAGTTGCCAGTCTTCTAAAATTAACTTCAGATACTTTTGGTTTAAAATCAAGTGACTTTTGCCCAAGGCTTCATCCTGTCTGCTTTTTATTCAGAAACCTTTGAATGTGTGTTATGTGTAATAAAGAACTGCAGTGCTTGTAAAATAAGTTTCCATCCAGTCCACTTCACTGAATTTGTTTTTAGAGCTTATCTGTCTTGGCATAAATCTCTTCTCCCAAAGGTTGATAGAGTGTAGAAATCATGTTGTCTGCATCTTAAACACTGTTAGGTAATTTGGGAGTCAATCTCAAAAATGTATGCGGCCTCATTTTCAATTTAGGCACTCACCATTGGCTTACCCAGAAAAAGCTTTCCTGCCCCCACTCCCTCCCTCTCTTGCTCACAGCGATACCACCCTTTGCCATTTCATGGGCTACAGTCTAGCTGCTAGACCCTAGACATGGCTGAGGAAAGGTTAGCCCGGGCAGAGGGCCACCTCTTATTGCTGTTTCCTCTCTTCCTCCAAGCAACAGACAGTCTTTCATCCTGGAATGAAGGGAATAGGCAGTTAGTCTCTAGCCTCCTATAGCATTGAGGCCTATCTGACTGGGCAACTGACCCACTTCCAGTTTCAGTGATCAAGACAACTTAAAAGCCTGCCAACAAATGAAGCATACAAATTAATAAACTGAATAAAGTGGAAAAAAATAACTATTAATCCAAAACCTAAGGTTCTAACATAATCAAAGGTAATTTTTGATTTAAAGCATTTCATCCATGACTTCGTTTTATGCATTTGAAGCTCAGGGAGATACGGTATTTCTTAAAGGGTTTTTAAAGAGGTTGAATTGAATGGTTGTGGTAGCCTTCAGTGGTATTCAACCAACCTTTACAGTACTTGGAGTAGACACATTGAAATTAATGAGCCTATGTTATGGCCATTAATTTCATTGACGATTAATTTCTAAGATTTTACATTGTGAATTGCCCTGAGATTTATGGATGAAAGGCATCATACAAATTTAATAAATAATAGTAGTAAGCCAAATTTAACTCTATACAACCCTTTGAGTCCAACAATAATCAAGAAGAAAACAGTGCGTAGGGACTATAATGGGTGTTTCCATTGCAATTTATATAGTCTACATAAACTATATTGCTGATTAGTTGTTAGCTGCATCTATAATCCCTTTTGTATTTACCCATTCAGGGTATCCTTGCATGGGAGAAAGAGCATTTTCAAATGATGGCTGCTGTTCTTTTTAGAAACTGACTACTGAGCTCGCAGTTGGCCCACTGTGATTACTTCAGTTTGAAGGAAATGTATGACAGGTTGCCATTAGGATTTTCTCCTCAACAACAAAAATGTGGTTGTGTGGAATTTAGGCCATTGTTACCACTACTGTGGTACCATTGCAACTCCTCTTCTGTTTCTCATTGTTCTTTTCTATGTTGTGTCACTTATTTATCTACACATTGGTCAATGTTTTCTGGCAATTAAGGTTTCTATTTGCCTGTTAATCTAGTTTCCCCCTGTGGATTTTGAGAAACAGCCTGGCTGCTTTATTTATGACTATTTTAATACAGTGTTTATAAATACTTCCCTAAGATTTGCAAAGCGAGTGTTTTAGATTAACAGCAGTTTGCCAAGGCATCTGAACACAAATAAACTGTGGTTCATCTTAATTATTGTTAGTTGAAACAAACAGGTTTCATACTTTCAAGATTCACCACAGTTTATGGCTTAGGTACACAGAAGTGGAAGCTTCATATCTCTTCATGGTCATACTGGAGGAGGAGAAGGGAGCACAGAGCTCAAGTCATGGTGAGCTTTGTTCCTGTAACACTAAATTATGGTCTGATTGTGCAACACATATTTTGCATATTCGTTCTGTTGCATATCTGTGACTGGCAAATTGACTTGTCAAGGTTTTGTGGCCCCTTAGGAGGCACATGCTAGATCTGAAATCTCCCTTTCTAGGTAGAGATGCACAACTGTCACTAAGACTTATTAGTACCTGTAACATTACTAAGGTTGAGCTATAATTTCCCTTCCACATTCCTATGCACTACGCATTTAAGGGGATTGTTGAGAGTGGGTGGATATGTACAACTTAAGCTCAGTTTTAAGCACATATTTTAAACAGTGTGCGTAGCACTGGGTCATTTTTTTTATTACTATTTCAGAAAGAGAAGCAACACAAGGCCCTGAAGTGGATCAAGATTATACTGGGTTAACCTTTGCTCCCTGTTCTCTTTCCACCAAAAATCACTCTATTCAGCTGGTATTTGCAGTCACAGCTACATCTTCTAACAGCCCTTAGTTCTCTCAAAGCTCTAGCAAGACAGTTCATAGCATTCCAGAGGTAGAACAGAAGCATAGGAATCTGTGTTATACGAAGTAAAGACTATTGTTCCTTCTAGCTCAGAATTAAGCTATGATCACACTGCTTTTGGCTTTTAAAATTAATGAATTTGAATGAATAGATACAAATTGGTAATTAATGTCTCTGTATTTGAATGAGTATGGGTATGTGTGGACATGGAGAGGTATATATTGAATCTGTGTGGTGCATATGTTAACGGCCGCACTCACTGGCATATGATACCAGAGAACCCTACCTACTGATTGCCAAGTTACGTTTTCTGAGGGCTATGTTCTTGTTTCCAGGAAAGGATGCCAGATGTAGGTGGGAAACATGTTATTGGCCACAACTGCTACCTGCAGCAATACAGTGTCTATTAGCCCTCCCCCATTGCAAAACTATTCCTTGGGCGGGGACTGACTCCATCCAGAACCAGACTCATGTACCATCTTAATCTTGCTACATACAGTCAACTCCATTTGATCTGGATAGTTTTACTAAGTCTCATGCAGCTTATTAGTTCATTCGGATCCTATGACTAAGGGCTTGGTAGGAAGTAATCCATATTATATTGCTAGATTCATGTGTATCTTTTAAAAAAAACCTGGATTGATCCTTGACATAAAATTATACAGAATTTGCCTAGGCATTCCATCCAGCAATTATGTTGTGTAGTTCCTGGTTTGGCTTGCGTGTAATTTTCAATTATAGTTTAGTGCTATATGGATGAGTCTGAGGGAGCCCAAGCAAAGACTCTCATCTTAGCATTATGTGTTAAAAGCGAACAATGGTTAGTTAAACAAACCAGCTTCATGACATGGTTTGAAGTTGTCTTAGGATCTGGGAACTTCTGCACGCACAGGAGATGCTCTGCTGCTGAGCTATAGCCCTTCTTGTTTAGCAACTAACCATTAAAAATAGGAAAAATGCAGGCTCAAGGTTTGTCCAGCTGAGATTTGGCTTTGAAATTCTTTCAGCCCGGAAATAATTTTACCAGTCTGTCTTGTGGCCATACAAAATGAGGAGGAATGGACAGTTAGCCTTATGTTTCTCTTGGACATGCTGGGGATCATTCATATGGCACTAAACCAAGGATAGCCAACATGGTGCTCTCCAAGTGTTGTTGGACTGTAACTCCTATCATTGGCTATGCCAATGGCTATGCCAGTTAGGGTTGATGGGAGTTGGAGTTCAGCAACATATGGAGCGCGCAACATTGGCTACCTCTTGCTAAGCAATTGCTTAGTGTTACATGTTAACCAGCTCTCTGACATCTCTCCATAACACCAATACAGACCTGATTCTGAAATTTTATACTTTCTACAATTTAGTTGTAGTGTCACATTGCTGTAACCTAGAAAACAAAACTCTCAGTTTTTAGGTAGCTAGTGTTCATTCAGTTGAGCATATAATTAATTATCAACATCCTTTCAAGCTTTCTGGATATTTGCCATGCAAAGTCTTAGATATTGCCAGTATTCTGCCTGAGTTATTTATTACACTTGGCTCAAATGAATCACTTTTCTGGTTTAAATATGTAAGCTTATCATTGGTTTATACTGCTGCTTTAAATATATATTTTTTTAAACTTCAGGATAATGAAAGCAAAAACAATTGATCTAAGAATATACATTATTTTTACTGAAGAAACTAGGTAATGAATCATGAATTCTGTCACTAAGGGTTGTATCTGGTGTTAGTCCTGCTCAGTGTGGACTCACTGAAATTAATAAACATGACTAACTTGGGTCCATTAATTTCAGTTGGTCCATGATTATGAGTTTGTAGTCCCAAAACATCTGGAGGGCCGAGCTTGCGTATGCCTGATCTACTGAGTATATAAAGGGAAATTTTAAAAAGGTACTTGCCTCATACCAAAATGGTAGGAAAGCAATACCAGGATTCTCCAGGCAACCCAGTCCCGAGTCAAAACCAGTACTTTCAGTTGATGCCAGACATTAACTGACAACCAGTACAGTTGGAAAAATCCCAAGTCCCATTAAATACACCTTGCAGCTGTATTTAGCAGTGTCCAAACTGTCCAACTGCATGCAAACTGTCTTCAAAGGCAACCCTACATATAACATAATTACAGTGCAGTGGAACCCACGTACCGTCCTCCTTACAAACGCTTCAGGTAACGAGCTCCGCTAACCCAGAAGTAGATGCTTCTAGTTGCAAACTTTGCCCCGGGATGCGAGCGGAAGTCGCGCGGCGGCAGTGGGAGGCCCCATTAGCGAAAGTGCACCTCAGATTAAGAACTGTTTCGGGTTAAAAATGGATCTCTGGAACGACTTAAGTTCATAACCGGAGGTACCACTGTAATTTAATTTGGTGGTTGCCAGATCTAAGTTACCTCTGTCTAGGTAGGCTTTGCAGCTAGTGCACCAGCCTAAGCTGTTAGCTTTCTTCTGTAGAACTGATTGCCTTTTCTGTCTCCAGTGGCAAAGTCTGATCAGTGAGGACCCCCATACAACTAACTTGTTCCTTCCAGAAGAGCACAACCTCATTCAGCACAGGATTAAGTCCACCAACCAAAGTAGACAAATCACCTACTAACAGGACCTCTGGTTTGACCTTCATCCAATCCATTACAACACCTGGGCACTCATTTTAATACAAACATAAAGTTTATTTCAAAATGTGAAATAAACTGCAGACTGAACCCCAGGAACATAGAGGAGCTTGGTCAGGAAATGAGAACTCCATACTAAGTCATGCTTTGTTCTGTCTTTGTTTTTTTTATTTCTTTCTCATGCGTCTCCAAATGCCTGACCAAATCTCTAAAGTCATTATCCTGCAAGATTCTACATCTTCATGAGGGACAGGAATATTGGCGCAGAACTTTATAATACTTTAAAAGTACTAAAGCCACCATAAATTTTCTTCTCCAAATGTTCTAGCTCAGTCTGCTACATTGCATGTAAAATTTCCAGGTCTTCAGATAATGTTAAGTGAAAGCGAACACTGAGAATTGACCTTTTTTCTTTTATATATACGGTATATTTTTAAAAAAACCTTCAAAAAATCTACTAAAGAATGATGCCATGTTTCAAAACTATCTTCAGATAAGAAGGGAGATATTTTCTGCTAAATGTCATGCAATTTCCCAAAATGATATAATTTGCTATGGCAGGTCTTCATTGACAAGAATAAGTGTGAGCACATTTAAAATAGGCCATCTTCTGGAAGTAGCAAGTGTCATTGGAATTATAGATTCTCATTGTTCTAATTTCTAATTATTGACAGATTTGGAAAGGTTTCAATTCCAAGCAGCATTCCAAACAACAGTATAACACTTTTTCTCATAAGCACACTGAAAATTAATCACTCTTGTCATATTTATGTGAGGGTTTTTATATAAGAAATCAGCTTAATGAACATGGTGCTAAACATATATTATCACAGATTTTTCACTTTCCCTATTAATTTGTATGTGTGTGTGCGTACACAAATACATCATGAATTGTAGAAGAGAGATAATTTTGTCCTAAGTTACATATTTTATTTATTTGAAAATGTAGCCATTATTTTTCTTTGATAAACAACAATAAAATTTAAATGCACAGTTCAAAATATGACTATTCACTGAACAGAACTTTGCTTTGGTTCTAGTTTTCCCAGTGGCAGGACAAAACCAAAACACAGCCAAATTTAACTTCCATTCTATTAAATTTTAAACAGTTATCTGGGAAAAATGTATAAATAAAATGTATCTCCCCCAGTAGTGCATTGGCCTGGCAATATATTTCAAGTCTACCATTGACTGGACTTAAGGTGATTTGAACAGTTTCTTTTTCATAATTTAAATGTAATCTGCTTCTGACTGTTGAAGAGCATGCTGTTAGAAGGGTTTCATATTATTGCCCCAAGCCTCCTTCAGTCTTCAACTTACTGCTGCATTTGAAAATCAGTTATGTTGTTATATTCTCCTTCAATATTTCAAGGCAGGAAATACTTGACAAAAAGTTTTTTTCTAATGCTATTATGCAGCTGAGGGATATTGACTTTATGCAATGACAGTACCAAGGGCTGTTTGGATAACTATTAGAACACTATTTTCTCACCAAGGTGGGTAGTTTACATTGTAAAACTACTGGTGGCTGTTAATGTAACTCTGTCCTGAGTGTAATATAGATGAGGGATAACCAACATTGTGTCCCCCAGATGTTGTTGAACTACAACACCTATCAGCACCAGTACAAACAGCCAAAGATGGTTGGAGTTGTAGACCAACATCTGGACGGCACCACATTGGCCATCCTGCTTTGCATACTTATTTGACAAAATCATTCAGTAATCTGGATATAACCAAAGTCCTAATAATTGAACAGAGTGCTTTCTTCAGAAACCTTAGGACAGGCTTCCTCAACCTCAGCCCTCCAGATGTTTTGAGACTACAATTCCCAGCACCCCTGACCACTGGTCCTGCTAGCTAGGGATCATGGGAGTTGTAGGCCAAAAACAGCTGGTGGGCCAAGGTTGAGGAAGCCTACCTTAGGAGAAGCAACAGCAATGTAGAAGTAACAACTGAAGCTGCAGAGCAAGCTTCACCCTTAGATCTGATGTGAGTTAAAGTTATGTATACATATTGGCATCTCGTTCTGTGAAGAGAAATTATTCACTTATGCAAAGAGGTTCTTCCTTGTCCAGTGCATAATGGAGTCACTGTACTGTGTTCTTAAATCAGTTGTAGTTCCAGAGTTTTGATGGAAATAATTCTTGACACATATAAATTAGTTGTTCACTACAAATATTTTTTGATCTTGCAATTATCTTTTCAGGTTTATTAAAATACATGTTTACAACCTTGAAAAAAATATATTTAATTCCTATTGATTGTATGAGTTGCACATATGGATAGTTCATATAAAAGTTCAAATGAGGGGCTAAACATATTTTGATTGGCATACAAGTTGGGGTGTTTGTAATTTTAATCAAAATTTAAATTAAGACATACTTCAAATAATATGTCAAAATGATGCTATTGAATTTAAAGTCTAATGACAACTGCTTTCACTGCTAGTAAAAACATAGCCATTGTGCCTGTGGCAATACAGAATGGCACTTCAGAGCATGCAGGAACAAAGAAGTCAAGTATTTAAAGAACAGGGAGTGACTAAAACTGAAGATAGGAATGTGACCTGGCTATAACCATTGCAGCAAATTGTATTTTGGTTAGAAGACTTAATTATATTAAAGATAGTTGGATTTTCAAAGCATAATTTAAATTTGGAAAAGTTGGTTATTAAAGCAGAAAAATGGCCTTTTGTTTTCTGTTAGGATCTATTGAATTAAATTGTAATAACTTCATTTTTTACAAAAGGGTCATAGTCTCAACAAATGTAACACCAATCCCCCCTTTCCCACCACCTGCACATAGAGAGCCAGACCATTGGTCTACCTAGTTTGAGTAGCTTATGGTGTGTGTGTGGAGCTTTCTCTTGCTTGCGGTCTGATTCATAGGGACCCATACAGCACATTGTGCTGTCTCCTGGGTTTGAGACAGGACATTCCCAGCCTAACCTAGATTGAACCTGGAACCTTCTGCCTGAAGAGCAAATGCTCCACCACAGAGTTGTAGCTCTTCCCCTCAAGGACTGCACCTCAGAAGATGTGGCCACTATTCTGACAAACAGCTACTCAACAGGAAGGACTTTTGCTACCCAGGGGGATTAATCATGACCTGCTGCCTCCCGTGGCCTAATAGGCATATAGGCATGAACCCTCAAGGTGTGAATTAAGGGATAGTTAATCAGGAGGATTCTAATCCACTCAGTGAAGTTGACTATCCCAACCAAGCTTTCTTCAGCACCTTGGTGTTCATGTTGGCCAGGCAATAGCAGCAGCACTGGTTGAAAAGTCCTTGACTCTTGAGGCAGTTGATGAGAGACACCAGCTCAGGTTTAGTTATTCTGGTACTCAAAGAAGCCCTAGGGAGCTTCAGTGGCAGTGTTGGTGGCAGCAGTGGGAGAGGCACTGCTGCAGAGAGTGGCCAAGCTCTGCTGCAGGAAATAATGATGGTGGCAGTACCTGCCGCAGCAGTTGGGATACTGAGCAGCAATGACTGAAGACAAATGGATTCAGCTTCATCCTTTAGCGTTTTGCACAAATACCTTTGCAAAACTTCAGTTTAAAGAAAGAGCTGCATGTCTGAAATGTTTAGAAAAATATGGAAGAAACAGAGTATAACAATGCAGATTTCAAGATTACAAAATGCAGGTGCCTTTTGCAGCTCTAAAATATATCAGTCCTAGTGGAGGAGCCTGTGACCAATGATAAACATTCAACAAGATGTGAACAAAAAACCCAACCCAACATCAAGTCTAACTGAAAGTAATAGTACCACTAATAATCTAGGAGGGGCTGGTGAAACCGACCCTTGCTGAGAATTTAGTCAGAGGGGGGCATAAAAATCACCTATCGGATGATGGAGTGTATGACATTTTTGTGTGTGGCGATGCACCACTGCTTTTGTGGCAAAATCAAACACAGGAGAAGCTTTGCAACCTTCTCACACTGCAATACAAAGGCGTGCTTTTGTTTTGTTTTGCCTTTCCTCCTCACCTTGCCCTCACTCAGAATGCTTCAGGTACTTGGGTCATGTAAAACGTTGTCATTTCTAATGTGGCTATTGTGGCAAAGTGATTGTGCGTGTGGGGGGGTGGGTGAGTGTGCTGATACAGCAAGGGACCCTAGGTACTCTTCTGCTCCACGTGCTTTCCAAAGGCCTTAGTCATGTTTTACGTTAGCTGGATCAGGACCACAGGGTGCTATGAAAGCTTTTAAAATGTCACAATCATGTTTTAGCCCTAGCTAAAAGATATAGCGAAATTTATGCATTTGAATCAACTGGAAAAAATCACTTGCGCCATCCTAAAAATTGTTTGTCTATCTTAACTGAAAGTATGATTGCATATTTTACCGTATAAGTTGTTCCTATCCTTCTCCATGTGTATTAAATTCACATTTATTTACTGCAGCTTAATGTTACTGTTGAATAACTATTGTGCCTTTACATGTGTGTTGTATGTGGAAAGATTTAATATCTAGCGCATCGTAGCAACAAAGGGAGTGCTTTGAGATGAGGATATTAAAACTCACTCAATTTCCACTCCCTTTTTGACAACTGCAGTTTTTCCATTTTAGATTTTTTTGGACTTTGTTATTGCTTTGAAGATGAAAAGGCACCCTGGAAACAGCAAATTGTTATATCCATTTGTGCAACAACCTTTTTACCTCCCATGCCCAGCTCCAAAATCTACTCCAGAGGGTCTTTACTTCCCAAAGAATCTGTGTGTTCCTATTAGAACTGAATAAAGTAACTATTCAGTTTTTGTCATGGACCTAGTGAGGCTTATCAACTTACATTTTCAGAATTCTTCTGTACACTTGTACCTTGGATCCCGAGCGCCTTGCGAGTTGAACATTTTGACTCCCGAACGCCGCAAACCCATAAGTGAGTGTTCTGGTTTGCGAACGTTCTTTGGAACCCAAACATCCGATGGGGCTTCCGGTGCTTCCAATTGGTTTCAGGAGCTTCCTGCAGCCAATCAGAAGCCATGCTTGGGTTTTCGAACGTTTTGGAAGTCGAACGGACTTCCGGAATGGACTCCGTTCGACTTCCAAGGTATGACTGTATTCCATTTTAAATCTGTAAGACTTGGGGGCAAGAACAATAGCATGCCCACTTTTGTTCTCTCCTACCTCACCCAGCTTGATAAAAGGTGTTGAAATATTGTAGCTTTTTCAGCATAGTGTGTTTTGGAAAGCAGTGAGCCAAACTCCTGGGATTCTCCCCACACTATTCTTATTATTTAGATTTGTATCCCAACTTTTAGCCAAATTGGTTCCCAAAATAATTGGTTAAGAGTTAAATACGTAACTACTATTTCAAATTCTAGATTTTCTGTGATGTTATGTAGGTCATTCAGACTTATAGAGGAGAATTAGGAAGTGAACTGTTAAATGGATCATTTGTGAGATACATTGTGCATAGTGTGAACCAAAGCAAATGCAGGTTAAGAACCGGAGACAAGAACCTTTGCTTTTATGAAGCAAAGGTGATGAAAAGCATTTATTTTTGTAGATGGAGAAGTAAAATGTTCCTCTCTGATCAGTTACAGAGGCATGCTAAGGTGAATTTTAATTATGACTAAATTGTGGTATTACTCTTTCATACCCTGAACATCTGTTCCCTTCAGGAATGATGATTTATGCAGGCTATCAGTAGAGACAGCTTGCTACAGCTTATGTCACGGTTTGTGGGAAGATGGGGTCGTATTTCCAAAAATATCAGCTTTTATATGGATACCAGCCAGTGTGTTATTAAGGTAATAGGGGAAAGGGAGCACGATGTGTTCGCTTTTAATTCTGAAGCCAAATATTGACTTTACCTTTTCCCTTCCAGACCATCTGTTGTTAACGAAGAAGGCAACTTGGACACTGAATGGCCTAGTCTTTCCTAAAGGTATCAAGAGGAGAGAAACCAAGCCTGTACTATCCACATGTATGAAGACACTTACAGAGAAGCCCACTGTCAGATTTTTGGTGTTTAAGAACTGTATGGGGCAGGATGGTTATGAAATATCATCTCCCCCAGACCAGAATGAAAAGGTAAGCTTGCATGTGGCAGAGCACAAATATGTGAAAAACATCATTCCCCTAATGCCCTTATATTACTTATTTATCCATTTTTCTTATATGATTGCAACAGAGATTCAGCAGCAGATTTTATTTTTAAAAATATACCCACACCCAGTTCACTGGACTGATGTTATTATGCACTGCATTTATTGTTTTTGTTTTAATTAGGCCATTATCTTCCATTGTTCTACTTTGGAATTGCCCCCATTCATGTCCATGTAACCACTTCAAAAAAGACACAGCAATTCAAAATGCAGAACATCATGGTGGCTTTTTTTTTTTACTGCCTTGGTGTACTTATGATGTCCATGGGATAGAAAAGATGAATAAATTTGTATTGGTCAAGTTATAGAGCTTTGCAAAGACTTTATAGTACATATGCTTGGTTTTTTTTAATTTGTGGAGGAAAAAAGAAAAACAAGAAGGTAAAGAAACTTGAAGGAATTACATGATATGGAGAACAGCAGAAAGGGAATGGAGAATGGAGATTTAAAGATAGTAGAAATGGTAGCTTCTTAGGTCTTGCCTGGTGCAAAATGAGAGAGGTAGAACAAAACAAAAGCCTAAAACTTTGTGTCTCTTTGCTTAATCAAGTTTGCTTCCTTTTTATACTCTTTCCCCTAAGCAAAATATTAGGGTAGGGATGAACAATATGTTTTCATGAAAGAAATAAGATTCTATTGCAAGGACCCCAAAGTTACCACTTTCCGTATTCTTCTCTTCCTTGGCCTGACATTTTTCTTAGTTACTCCAACTGACGTTTGGTAATATGGTCCCTTATAGCAATATTTGGGGGATCACATAGAAAGGGAGACAAAACAGTTTGCTTATTCAGAACGAGAGCAGTACAGTGTGGGAAACATTGGCCTCTCTGTCTCAGGGCTCATCCACACTTTTGCCTGACCCATATTTTGATTGTATTGTGTCTTGATTAATTTCCTCAGGTCTGGGAGCCTTTCTTGTTCTAGGGCTGTACCTTGTCAAAATCCAATCTTATCCACTGAATCAGATCTTATCAGATGTGTGGAAAATCTGAAGAGAGCTTTTGCTTAACTGAGCTTCAGTTCCGTGGGTAAGATTGGGTTTTCACAAGGCACAGCTATGGACCAATGAGAAAAGTTCTCAGATCCAAGGTAATTACTAAGTGCACAGTATGATCAAAATACAGGTCATGCAAAAGTGTGAAAGAACCTTTAGTTGGCTTTGGCTGATTGGCCAATGAACATTGTGACTTCTACACTCTATGTGTGTAGAACTCTTCTACACTATGTGATCGCTGATTGGTTGGTATCACTTGAGGAATGTGGAATCAGCAGAAGAAATAAGTAGAAAGAGGGAACCTTAGTTGTGAACTGCCACAAATAAAGGTAGAATTAAGGGCACATGGCAGCCCCTACAAAATAATTACTTTCTCCCTAGAAAACAAACTGTGTAACCATACAGTGTTGACAAAATATTTTTTATTCTTTCAAAAAAATCTTCTAAAGTTTTCCATATTTAGTGAAACTATTTTTACTTTATGAAGTTTTTAGATGCTTGTACCATGAGACTGAACCTTGTTTCACCAGCAAAGTATATGTATAATATGCATGGAGAAAAAATTGAAGATCTCTTGAGTGGTAAGTAGAAATTACTATACATTTTGTAGTTTTTTATTACTATAAATGAATGCCATGCATCAGCTACTGTATATATAAATGTGTGAAAAAAATGAAGGCAATTGGAATTACTGCCTTATATTTCAAAAGCAGGCATATGTATATTTATCAATATGAACTTAGTATCGAGAATTATTATTCCACTATCCTAAAAAAGAAGAGAGAATTCATATGCAAAAGTCTCACCCTCTTTGATAATCCATAGCATCTGGTTGCAGCCTTTTGTGTTTCAGTCTTGATTTTAGCCCGGCATTTTAAGCTTGCTATGAACTGACATTTGTGGCTACTTCTTAAGGCCAGGAAAATAGTTTTGAGTCAGGGTACCTGATGAGGACCTAAGCAGAACCCTACCAGATCAGACTGAAGGTCCATCTAGTCTCGTATCCTGATCTCTGTGACCAAACAGATGCATTGGGAAGGTGTGCAAACAGGACATGGGATCGATGGCACTCGCCCCATTCATCTTCCTCAGCAATTGGTATTCAGAGGCATTCCACCTGCAGTACTGGAGGCAGTAGTCAGCTGTCATGGCCTTATCCTCCATGAATTTGTCTAATCCCCTTTTAAATCTCTCCAAGTTGGTGGCTATCACTACATTTTGCGGTAGTGAATTCCATAGTTTCACCCTCTATTCTGAAGAAGTACTTCCTTTTGTCATTCTGTGTTCAGCATCATTGGATGACTATGGGGTCTAGTATTATAAGAGAGGAATAAAACCCTATATCCATTTTACCCACACCATGCATAGCTTTTTCACACCTATCATGTTCTCCAGCTATAGTAACTTTTCCTCATAGGGGAGCTGATCCAGCCCCTTACTCACTTTGATTGTTTTCCCCCGTCCCCTTTTCCAGCTCTACAATATTCTTTTGGGTTTGCAGCAGCCAGATTGGTGTTGGCAGCTTGGTTTTGCCTTCCTTGTAGCCAGAAGGCTGCAGTTTGGGGCTGGTCTTGCTGGACAAGCCAAAACTTCTGGTTCCAGCACCCTACCTATCCTTCTTGTCCCTGATCTCATACTGTGACTCCGTATGAGGTCATGGACAATCTATGTTCTTCTTTCCAGGTCCAGGTTGTATGGGGTGTATGTATGTGAAGCCTGCAATTGCACTGGCCTTTAGAAGAGATTGGCAACCCCACACTACTGCAGGGACGATTCTCATCTTCCTCTCCAGTGCCAAACCTAGAGCTGAGACCGGGAAGGCTGGAGTCTAGTTTTGTATGCCAATGCCTTCCATACACCTTGGCAGCCCATTGCTGAAACACCAGACTGAGCCTACATCTTTGGCTCAGAACAGGAAAGGGGGCAAAGATCTTACCCATGGGTAGGCAAACTAAGGCCCGGGGGCCAGATCCGGCCCAATCGCCTTCTAAATCTGGCCTGCAGACAGTCCGGGAATCAGTGTGTTTTTACATGAGTAGAATGTGTCCTTTTATTTAAAATGCATCTCTGGGTTATTTCTGGTGCCTGCCTGGTGTTTTTACATGAGTAGAATATGTGCTTTTATTTAAAACGCACCTCTGGGTTATTTGTGAGGCATAGAAATTTGTTCTCCCCCCCCCCCCCAAAAATATAGTCCAGCCCCCCACAAGGTCTGAGCGACAGTAGACCGGCCCCCTGCTGAAAAAGTTTGCTGACTCCTGATCTTACCCATTGCTGTGGTACATTTCTGAGCTCATTGCAGCTTTGAAGACTATCCACATACTTCCTCAGCTCCAAATGGGAGAGGATGTTTGGGGTTTCTCTTGCCATTCTTCCCAGAGGTGATCCAGGTGGAAGTGAATCCGCAACCTGATTGGCCTACAGGTGACTCCCGGAATTAGCCATTGTGTAAATAATGTATATAAAGCAGACATTCTGGGGGAACTGCCATTCCTCCTCACCACTATGAGCTGAATAAAGAGCATGAAATCCACTCTCGACTCCCAAGTATATTTCATGCAGTATTAAGGATTGTGAGCAGAATTGTGGATTCCTGTTTGTAGTAACTCTCGTAATACATGCTCTTCAAATTTTGTGTTACAGTTCAAAGTTTGCTTTGTGGCTGCACCTATTCTCTTGAATTCCCAGCCTATTTGTATTAGAGAGGCACATACATTTTACCATTTTCAGTGCCTGCTAAAAATGTTTTTGTTTATGCAAATCTATCCAGACATGTAATTTTATTACATATATTTGTGTTTGTTTGATTTTTTTTAAAAAACCCTGATGTTTTTATCTATATTTTGGTAATGTTATTGCTATTTTAATGAATATTTGATACCATTTTACGTAAACTGCTTAGACTTTGTTATTGAACAGTATATAAACCTTGCTAAATAAATACATTTTATTCTAAGGTGCAAAAATAGAATGTATAGCTATCTAGCTTCTAGCAGTCATATTTAACTGATGCAGTTGATCATGTTTTACTTTAATTTAACAGAGATTAATTATGCATGGCTGTTTGTCACAAAGCCGTGGAAACAATGAGTAGTTTGGGATACACATTCTTTTTCAAGTCTTCAGAAGCTATTGGTCAAGATTAAGCCAAAGTTAATCAAGTTTAGAACCCATTGGTTTAAATGGTAGTGTTGGGCATCTGCTTTCATTGAAATTAGTAAGACTTAAGTGCTTGGCTGGACTCTGCATTTAGTAATGAAACAACAATGAGCAATCGCTTCTGGTTATTTGCTTTTACTTTCCTTGATTCCGCACATCACTCTTTGAGTAATACCTTAACATGTTGCAGTAGCCAGCCACCAGCTAAAAATGTCACTAGTTGAAAGCATACCTAAGGCTAGCATAACAAATTTATTTGCTTTGAGGCTTAAATAATGGTGACAGAGTTGTTTCAAAGTTATAGTGCTGAATGATACTTTTATTGCCGGAGTTCTTGAAATATATTGATAATACAAGGAGTGAAAAAGAATTGAATAATAAAGTTGAACACTATTTTTATTTGTATAGAGAAAGATGTATAAATATCCTTTCTACTTTGACCTGTGTAGACTTTTTCTATAACATTGTATGTACAGTTATAGAAGTAGGAAAGAGGCATAAAGTCTATTGGAAAACTACCAAATGTCCCCTGCAAATGGGCCCTATTCAGAATCAGTAAGCGTATGATGAGTGATTTGGTTTTGAATATCGCCTTTAGATTCCATGCTGTTACAAGGCCAGCCCCGAACATGGCAACTCTTATTTCCACACACAGTACCTCTTCACTCTCAATTTAACCCAAAAATCTGATGAACCCATTACTCCATACTTGATTTCATGGAACAAGGAGTAGATATAGTTACAAATGATCAATCACAAGCCGTGAACCAAAGCAGCAAGGCATTAACAATTCACACCATTTTGGTCCACTTGCTCAAGCAGAAGATGTGGCAGCATATTTAATACACAGCGACTTCACTCAGTTTTAGAAAAGACATGACTCATGTTGCATTTTAGAAATGAAGGAATTTTATAGGATTTCATGCTCGCTACCCATTTGGGTGTCAGAGTTCACGAACATCTAAACAATTAACGTAACCAGGTACTCTGTAAAGGCCACAAGGGACGAGTATCTAAATTAAATGTTACTCAAGTAAAGTAAAAAATGACCCAAGAAACGTTTCATCCCCAATAAAGCCATGTTCTGTTAGATTGCATTATACAAATCAGCATCTTGTTCTGCAGTATTGTAACACTGTAGACCCCACAGGCATATGCCGTCAATTTAATGGGATCAGTGAAGAAGCAAGGCAGCTGTGAAAGATTGCTTTAAGTACAGCAATCGTGTGCTTGTCATTCTGCTCAATAGTGGAAAAATCCAAATTCGGGTAGGCATCAGTATTTAAGAGAGTGAATGCTAAAGCATCTCTCATAAGTACCTTGGGGACAATAAGATTTGACATATAACACATAAACAAAAGTACACAACAGCTGTTAGATTAGTTTTGTTTGAGTAAAATACGTCAGGATCACTTAAACATAGCATGTGTTCCCTCCATCACTCAGGCTGAGTCTGCAGACCACACTTTTGAATATTGTACACGAAGGGCTGTGAGTCCCACAGTTGCATCACCATTACCAAAACAGTATGGGGAAAAAATCATCCACCTAATTGTATGCTTGATTAAAAACTCCCACCAGTCACACAAAGAACAAAATCTTCTTTAAAAAATCATTTAAATCTATTTGATGAAGGCGGCGGAAACCAAATGTTTATTTAAGTTTTGATTGAATGCCCTACATGGATTTTTAAGATGCTATTTCAACATTATTATTATTTATCCAGGCTTTTGTTTTGAAACACATTTCTTATTAATTTTTTCTACTATTGCCCATAAGAGCACCCTGAGATATAAGTTACATTAAGAGGGCTGAAAAAGATAAACTTGGTGGTATCTGGCAGCTACTTCAAATATGTGACGTAGGGGGCCCAAAAAAGAGACTAACAAGAATAAGAGAGTGGTAACCTGGTAGAAGGGTGATTATAATTCTTATACTGTAGTTTTTAATCTGTTGTTGTTTAGTCGTCTTAGTCATTCCGACTCTCCATGACCCCATCAACCAGAGCATGCCTTGGAAACTCTCACTTTCTTCTCTAAGCTTCTCCTTTTTTATGTCCATGGAGTTTTTGTGGCAAAATACTGGAGTGGTTTGCCAGTTCCTTCTCCAGGTGGATCACATTTAGTCTAAACACTCGGCTATGACCTGTCCATCTTAGGTGGCCCTGCACGGCATAGCTCATAGCTTCTCAGAGTTATTCAAGCCCCTTCGCTACGGCAAGGCAGTGATCCATGAAGGGGAGTTTTTAATCTAGATACGTACAAAATAACTCAAATAGTTCTTAAGTAAGGCTGAAAGGTTTTCACTGTATGGCAATAGGCCATAGCATCTGAAGTTGCTTTCTTCCAGTGTGTGATATAGCAGAAGTATCAGGTCAGCACCATTTTCCCTCGTCACAAAGAGGTCATGAGCCCCGCAGTCCCAAATGGCTCAGGGCTGGGTTGGCAGTTGCTGTCAGAGCAGGAAGAAGAGGGGAGGGTATGGAGGACACCATTGGCAGGGAGAAGCCTGAGGTGATGTCAGCTCTGCTCCTTTGCCTTTAGAGGCTGGGAAGCTCCCTGTCCTGTCCCACCCATGAATTGGAGAGATTCCCTAGCAATGGAGGAGAGCATTGGACAGTCAGGAAGTGAGGAGCCAGTAGGGCTGACCCCCATCACATCACCAATGGGAGGGAGAGCCACACCCCTTGAAGAAACATGTGCTTCCAAGAGCACCGGCATGTAGAGAGAAAAGAGTCTTTTTAGTGAGCTTTAATCCAGTCTCTGATGCTGTTCTGAACTCTCTAATAGTGCTTTTGGCAATTTGTATCTATGTCCTGACCTGAACCATTCTAAGCCTTGACTGAAGCTTTCTTACTTTCTTGCATGTAAGAGCCTCTGTCATAGCACATGGGACGGGAGTTTTGACAACTATTATCCAATGCTTTGTGTGTTTAGTTCCTCTGGTACAACAGGACTTGCATTTCCTCCCCTCTGCCCACATTCCCAAAATCTGTCCCTGATGGTCCCTCAACCCCCTGCAGCTGATTTTGTGGGAGGAAGTGTTGTTGCATTATGGAAGTCCGCTGAAGCAGTAGGCTAACAGTCTGGATAATGGTCACAGTGTGTGTCTGGCTCCCCCCCCCCACCTCCAGTCTCATAATTCAAAATAGTACTTTTCCTTATTTGAATTTTAGTTGAGGGAATGAGATGGATTGTATTGGCTTTTATTCCCTTTGATTAAA
The DNA here is from genome assembly GCF_964106645.2 of Podarcis pityusensis. Lineage (NCBI taxonomy): Eukaryota > Metazoa > Chordata > Lepidosauria > Squamata > Lacertidae > Podarcis > Podarcis pityusensis. The sequence goes on along the minus strand of NC_138028.1, from coordinate 64,940,387 downwards.
CATGCTGTGGATCAACTTGTCTTTTTAGAGACAATTATTTTTCTTCTTAAATAGAAAACTTCCTGAGAGTTCCCAGAACCTCCAAAACACGCCCCCCCCCATGTAAAATGGACTTCTCAAAACCAGATAGCCCTCTTTCTATTTATAGAGTATACCTTTTCATATATTTCTTGTCATATAGCAATACACTTGCATTTTCCTACTTTTCTAAAATGGTTACAAACCAATTTGTTGTTTAAACCTGCTTTCCTCATCAGAACAATAACTGGTTTGTGCCTTAAAAGCATAGTCTTGACAGTTCCCATAAATGAGGGTGATTTTTCCAATGCACTTCCACTACTAATGTCAACATTCCCACGCCAATTTAATCTTTCATTGGGGACTGTTAAAATGTTAACAACACAAAAAAGAGCTTGCTGGATCATGTCAGTGGCCCATCTAGTCCAGCATCTTGTTCTCACAGTGACCAATCAGGTGTCTATGGGAAGCACACAAGCAAGACCTGAGTACCAGTACTCCTGCAGCTTCTAGCAACTGCTCTTCAGAAGTATCCTGCCTCTGACAGAGAAGGTAGAGTGTTATTTGGTCTTAGAATTCTACCTTGGTTCAGGTCAGGAGTGGATCTTGGGCTTAATGCATTCCCGTTCCAAGCACTTCAGGTAGAAGCTAACTAATGAACTGGGAGGATCCTGTATTTATTTGAACATTTCTTACTGGTGAAAAAGAACCTTCCCACATTTATATAAGTGCTCGAAAGGAAGGCTGTTTCACATGGTAAGCCAGAATTTCACAGATCACTTGTAACCTTCATCCTGTGCAAAGCAGACAAGGAGAGACCAGATGCGTTTGAAGTTACCTATCTGTCTCCCAGTAGAATCCCTGAATTAGAACAGTATTTGAACAGTTTTGTGCATGTTTTGGGGGGAAAGTGTGAGCATGTGAGGTCAGTCAGACAGTAAGTGATAACTTTCAGCTGCTCTGACCCAAATATGATTTGGCGCTGTAGCACTTTCACTTAAGATAACTTTGTCCAATAGACTTGAATGGATAGTTTACACCTGGTATTCTGAGTTGTGATATATGTATCATGCTTTTTGATACAATATCAGGTGATTTAAATTTTGAAAGTTATAAAAATGTTCAGGGTGATTAACAAAATTAAAATAATAAATCAATAAAATATGATTTATAACATAAATATAAAACAAAACAGAAATAGAACGATAAAACATAGTTGATAAAAACAGCAATAAAACAGGAGGGGTTTAAAAGATCTTGAAAACTATGGCTCTAAAATGACTTCAGAGTAGCCTGGTAACCCTATTCCACAGATGGGGTCCCACAATAGAAGGGCCTCTCTTCAGTTGCCTCACTCATAGGAAGCTACTGATAAAATCCTCATTGCCTGAGCCAAATTGATGTGAACATAATGGTCCTTCAGGTATTTGGGTCTCAAGCCACATAGGGCTTCAAGTTAAACTAGTATTTTAGAACATGCTTGGAAATTACCCAGGAATCTTGTTGGCATCCGTCTGTTTCAGGAGACAATGGAGGAGTGCGCCTTTGGGGGTGAGGTCAAGCTGTTGAAAGGTTGTAGCGCCTGTTGTAGCTGTTGAGACCGAAGTGGGAGAGACACGTTTTGTTGCAGCTGGGACCGATGAATGCATCCACTTGTGGTGCTGCAGAAGCACCATGGCATGACCTTTCTGTCTTCAGGCACAGGAGGGACATCCAGCATTTCCAAGACAAATAGAGTCTGGATACTGTTGACTATGTCAGAGTCCACTTTTTGCTGCGAGTACCGTTCTGGATAGTACTCTGCCCATTGCTTTGTTGCTGTGGTCTGTGATGATCTCTCCCGAAAAGGTTTTCAGTGGTGCATTCTGCTGGGCCTCACTTGCCTTTATCACTTGCCTTTCTCTATGTAGCAAAAGTCTTTTTGCAGGGTGCACACTTGTAGTTGAAGAGAGGCTCACACTTTGCAGCAACAGCAGGTTTCATGTCTTTTATGCAGGCCTCAAACCACTCAGGGATCTGTTGCTCTCTTTTGCCAAAGGAGGACCTGGCTGTGTTGTATGTAGAGTGCCTATTGGATGTGGTTCCACCTTGTTTCCACACTATCTTTGGAGCAGTTCAGTAGAGCTTGTTTAACAGAATCAGAGAAGCGTTCACAAAGTTCAGCTCCGACTATTTATGCTTTATGCTTTGTACTATGGGCCTTCTTTGGCTGGAGATGGATCTTGCTCACTACCAATGAGTGATCCATGTCACAGTCGGCACAGAAATCAGTGGTGTGGTTTAAGTTCAGGCATGGTCTTTTCAACACCCAACAGGGATCACAGCAAATTTGAGAGGGAGCTGATCAGCACTGGCTGCTGCCCACACAAGTTAAAAGGGAAGCATTGGGGCGGGTGGCAGCATCTCAGGGAGCACTAGAGGGAGTGGGTGGCCACACCAATAGGTCCTTGGGGAAAATAAAAGTGTTGATGGCTGTCATTGATATGTGGGTGTCATTTCTCCATTGGCTGTGTGGCGATCACACAGGGTCCCCGGACGTTTGACAGTCTATTGATCCCTGTGCCACCACTGTGCCCGCTTCCCCACTGCCACCAACCTGTTACTCTCGGGTACACACTGAGTCCAGACAGTTATTAAAATTGAACCAAATAAACAAGTTTATTTTATAAGCGTTAACAAGTTTATGGTTTCTCAGATAAAATTCTTGTCAGTTTCTTAACTTTAGTTTCTTTACCGGCCTATATCTTCCTAATACCTTCTGACTAATTATCTCAACTGACTGACTCCTCTTAACATATTCTCTCACTCTCTCACATCAGACTAACCCAACCCACAGACTTGTCCTCTCTCTCTCTCTCTCTCTTCTCTAACTCCACACTGACTTCTTAACAACTCTAACTCCTCCCCTTGGGTTCCTATTGGTTAGTCATTTTACACTTAGTTAACCCTTTCCTTATGTCATACCTAGGAGGACAAATGCCACAGGCTGCATCCCTCCAATTCTCTGCAGATAGGTGGCACACACAGCCGAAGCAGGTGGATTTCACCCAAACTCATTAACTGATGAGCAGAGAGTTAAATTATGACCTGACTCCTGCAGAGACCAGGACTGAAGTATTTGCTCATCAACTCATGAGCAGAGAGTTTAGTCCTGCTGAGTGCTGCTTCATCAGTGCATTACCTCTGTGAAGAAGCACTCACTTGTCAGTCACCTGACTTCATTATGACATCAGATGATTGATATGTGAGTCCCCACCTGTCAAAGTTGGCCTGCAGGGGTGGGTGGGGGAAACTCAACTGGAAAATTTTGTATCTTATGCAGTTTGGACCACAGTCTCTCTACCTGTCCAATTGTGTGAATGTGTATATAATTACCCCCATTGGTTGCATTTTGGGATAATCTCCACCTCAGGTGTTCCTCTAAACCCCCCACCCAACAAACTGAAATTTCTCTTTTCTACCCCATGTAAACGGTCAGTTGTTTTGTCTGGAAGAAAGCTCTGTCTCTCATATATGTGAGTATTAATAAGGGTAAGACCCACCTATAAGTGAGGTAGCACAAGAAAAAACACACCCATCCCCCCGTCTGATCCCTATTTCCTTTTGTGTTTTTGTACTTTGATCCTAACACAACACTTCTGTTTTGAAGATCTGGCTTCTGGTTGGTTCCCTGCTTGCAGACATGGAGGCTTTGCTTCTAGTGACCTATTGCATGGTTCATGAAGCACACTGCTGGGTGTAGGAGTAAGAAGGAGGCAAGGAAACACCTTTGGCCATTGGTGACTGGAGAGGTTGATTGTCTCACCTCACACCTCCCTGTCCCCACTCATAGTATCATGGGCCCCTCCCTGATAAAATGTTGCTCGTGGCCAGGGAGCATAAGTAAAAAGCAGTTAGTGTCACAAAACAGGATTTCTGGGAGGGGGGAGGGAGTCCAGAATTACCACAAGATTATATTGCTTTTCTGTAATTTAGTCTCTAAACTTTTGAGGATATTTATGGCAATAGGAAACTAGATCAAGACTGGTCACATGGTAAAGAATACTTAAGCAGAAGTAAGTAATCTAGAGTGCAGCCCCGCTCACTTAGAATTAAGGAACAATATGTGTGCAAGCACGTGCAGAGTGCTTTTCACTTAACCCTCCAGAAACTGCAGTCTCCCCGACCACACACATTTATAGTGAAGAAGCAGGACTTATAAAGTGAAGACATTTCTGTCTCACGTGAGCACACTAAACACCCAGCGCTTCTCTCTTTAGAAATAAGCAGTGACCCTCACCTCTTCCCCAAAGGTTGTAACCACAGAATGCAGGTATTCTGTTCTCCTTCAAACACAAATCCACTCTTAGTCCCTCACCCTTTCTCTCCAGCAACCCTTCACAAAGCTAGATTCACCTCCCCCTTCCTGCCCTCTTCTAATTATAGGAAGACTCTCCTTCTCCCTCAGCCTCTGAGCTTAATTTGTGCCAAGGCTCACCAGGATTCAGTGTAGGAGTTCCCTGCTGAATCAGGTCAGCTGGAGGGCAAGCATCTGCATGGGGCAAACTGCATTTACAAAGAGGCCCTTCTGGGGGCAGCACCCTTTGGGGGCTGCTGCGGCTGCTGCGCACGGATCCTTCATTCCACTAAAATTCTGGGGAAATTCTCAAGTTTTATCAGAGTGGAGGTGGGGGGAGGTGGGATTCACCCACTCCTTTAATTTATCAGCACATAGGTTAATAAAGTGAAATAAGCTTTCTTCATATTCCTAAATCTGCTGGTATCTATGATGCAGAGCCAAGGGAGAAATAAGCATATTTTGGCTTCAGGATTTACTGATAATGATAAAGAGATTGTATCACACAGTGTAGTTAAGATACCTATAGTTACTAGTGTAAAAAAAAATTGCCTACTATCTGGAAAGTTGTGTCTGTTCTTCAAACATATTTTAGGAAATGATGATTGAAGAGAAAGCATACTGTATGTTGTCACCCAGTGCCTTACATGCTACATACATGTCGTCCTGCTCTCCACTCACCCATCCACTTCAATCAAAAGAACAGCAATGCTATACTAAGCAGATTTATTTGCTTTGGAAGTTACTTGTTTTGAATGCAAATAATAAAAAAGATGATAGTAAAAATTTCTTTATAAAACTGTTTCTATTTTAGTAATTATCAGCTATGTAAAATGCTTGATCTATAAACATATACACTCATTGACAGGAAGCTATGCTCTGAAACAACATGGAGCTTGCAATTTTATCAGGACAATGCCAGTAGATTTCAGCAAGGTTGGTTCCAACTCATCTGTGATAAATGAGAAGATAAGGCAATCAGTGCACACCATGACACTCTGTGCAGCTAGTTAGACACACTTCAAAACTATTCAGGTGTGCTCACAAGGCTTATGAGTCTTACATGGGGGGTGTCTCAATATAAATACATCCTTCATGGTGGCCACTCGAAATGCAGGATCTGTTTTTCTAAGACTTAACCCAGGTCAGATATAAATAATAGATGTTAAGAGTTGTGGGTTTGGGGATGCATTTCAGACTGTGTGTTTCAGCTGGGTCAAAAGAATGCCTTTCTCCCCCTTTTCCTTCCCCTTGTGTAGTTCCTCTGCTGGACAAATGCCTGCAAAATTCCATCACACCTCTGCGAGGACCTCTTTGGGTCTCTAAGGGAGAAGGTTTCAGCCCCTCTGGAGCAAAGATATATATCCAAGGAGTACTGTTGGCCTTGCACCAGCGATTAAAGTCTGCTAAAAACTACTGTGATCAGGTGAGTTATCCCACGTCTTTAAACAGCTGCTTTTTCTTTGATATGAAATGCACTAGTTGTAGTAAGGCTGTGATTGGCACTGTGTCATAAGGAAGGCTGTCTTGTATTACATGAGCTCTTATATGCAATAGGTAGATGAAGTATTTCTTCAACGATTGAGTTAATTGTGTATGCCTTTCAGTGTGTTGTATGCCTAATCTTTTTGTGCTGCACTTCTCCTTCTAAGGAAATTATATATAGCTATTTAGGATAGGGTCACTAATAGTGAAACATCTGCAGTTTCTCAGAATTCATTTCATCCCCCCCCCCGTAGAAATAACTAGAACTGAAATATAGTTAAGATATGTTAAATGTAAAGTCATGTAAGCATAACATTTTTCTTAATGTTTTGAAATTTTCTTAATGTTTTACTTTGAAGAGCAGCCTTCAGCGATTTGCATGAGAAATCTGTTAGGCATCTAAAATACATTTACATTCTATACCCAGCACAGAGATTTATTTTGTGTGTGTATGTGTGTTTATAGATGAAAGGTATGGAATGTAGTTAGTTTGCATTTGGTCTGCACTGCATGCCAGTATTCTTTTTAACCTTTTGGAAATATGTTTTAATGCATATTAGTACAATTGACCTAAACTGAACAAATATTGTATGCCTTTTCAGAACTGTTAGTTTTAGTATAGTTCGCTTGTTATTTTTTTTAAGTGCTTGAAATTCTTGGCATGAAAAATTATCAGAGCAAAAATTAATATTGCATCTTAAACTGAGATTTACAAGATATATTGGGTCACATACTAAAAGATGAATGCATCATGCTCTCAGTCTTCATGAAGGGAGGGGGGAGGAAGCGGATGTCAGTCATGCTGTTTATACAGCACCTCCTGCTGTTAGGTTCATAAAGAGAAATGATCATTTACTTTGAAATAAACTGTTTTGTCCTGAGCTGATGGGGATCTACAACAAGTAATCAAGAATACAGAAGCAGGCAAATGAGCCTTCTTTCAGCAAATGTTTGACCTATTTTAATACTGGGGGAGGGGGTGGGGGAGGAACTACACTTGATCCTTATTTGGTCCTTATTTTTAAAGTTTTTATTTCACCTGTAAAAGGCAGCTTTGATGCAAAACAGAGAAGTAGAAATGGTCTACATCAGAAAGACATTCTTTTCTTTAATGAAAAATATCTCTCAAATGTAATTCAGTTTTGTTTCAGTAATCATAATTTTGCACCAAATTAGTGTAGAACAAAGGGCATCTGCTATTCATAGTGCTTTGGGTTTTAAGAGTCATAAACTAGTAACAGTAAAAGTTTGAGTTTGATTCAGAACCCTTTTTTGCTTTTATAAAAGCGGATACCATTTTAAACTTATTTCAGTGTTTAGAAGTAAAAAAGAGAGGTAATATTAGGCAGTTCTAAAATATGAAAGTTATACCCAGGTTAAGAATATTTGCTATGGCTGTTGATCATAGTAAGTTACAATTACAACAGTACAGAAAGAATAAATACAACTGAAGACCCATGTTTAGTAATGTTTGTCCTTTTCAAGTAACTTAAGATTTTAACACTGGTATCTTAAGTATTTCAAATACTTAAAATCACTTTATTTTGGTTAAGTGTATTCTAAAATATTTCTGTTTCCCCCCCTCCTTTCCCCCATACAGTAATATGCAATTTTTAATAACTGAATGTGGCCCAAAGAACAGAGCACAATAGTCGACATGCACTCTTTCCACACTAAGCCTCCCTCTTCTGGCTCCAGTCAGTTGCATCTTGAAAAACTACTAATTCTTAAAGGCCAGAGGACACTCTGCAGAAACATTCAGTGTGGGCAACAGGCCACAGATGGCGTGGAAAATCATTCTCCCTGTGCCCACTTGCAAGTGTTTTATGTTCTTGCACAGCCCTGTTTGGATCACAGGCCATTGTCAAAATTCGCTTGTACCTCTGTGTGCCCTCCATAGCTATGTCCCAATGCACAGCTGTAACCCATCTCTTCTTTAATGCATCAGCAGAAGGAACCAGACCAAGCATGCCACGCAGCTCACAGGCATGCCATGCAGCTGGGCCCTACTCTCCTGTTCTTGCCAGAAGGTTTTTGATTGTTCAGACTAGTTAGTCCACCCAATGAGGAATGTGGCTGTGCTGACATGTGTCATGTGAGTGCCTCATCAGCACTTGTACCGTATGTTTTTCTCACCTGTGATAAACTAGCACGCCAGGTCAAAAGGCTTTAGTGGCTATTGTTTTGCCTAGGCAAACTGTTTTGAGAGAGTGGCTTTTTTTTGATGATGCTGTGTGTGCTCAGAGGAAGCTTGATTGTTTCTCAGCTCAAGTTTTACTTAGCTGTACCCTGCCTTTGTTTTCAGTTACCTTAGCGTTATCCTTTTTAATTAAAAAGAAAGCATTTCAAATGTTGAAGAAATACCTTCCAGTTCATTTTGTTCCATTGGGGCATGCAGACGAAACCTGCGTAGCAGTAGGTATTTACGCTATTAAAATATTCCTTCTGCTTTTCAGTCCATCTGAATTAACATGCACAACATACCACTTTCTCTGCAGGTCTACTTTACATGTCAGCAACAGTGGGTATGCTAGCAGTTTGTTGCATCTTGCCCTTTTAAGGTGCGGAGATCTGAGTCAAAATGTTCAGTTCACACAGGGACCATTTTCTGTCCCTGTGTCCATGTCATAAAAAAGTGTGAATACTTTTTACAGGCCTTTTACTGAAAATGTTTAGGGTGGATTAAGGAAAAATGATACTGTTTGGAACTTACGACTTCTTGAAGACAAGAGAAAATGTCCCCCCCCCAACAAAAAAAATAAAAGTAGAAATACTATAATTACAGTAATATTTTGTATTCTAGAAGTCATACTTTAAAATCACAATGTCCTGTGAGCATTTAGCTGAGACGTGTGATAAGTGATTTTCAGGAAGTGAACGCTTCCCTTAAAATCTACGAATGCTCCTGAGAATTTTAGATTTTTTTATTTATGTGGCGTATTTAGGTGCTAAAACGAGTGTGTGTTTAAACCTCTTGTTTTCTTGATTTGTGCGCCTTAATTTAGACCTAAAAGATCACATCTTGTTTTCTGTGTTTCACATCTTGTTTTCTGTATTTAACGGCAAATATGATAAAAGAGCTAATAACTTTGCTTTGACAGTGTGTATTTAAGTGCCTTTACTTCGAGCTGCAATTTCTGCAGGATGAAATTGTTCAAAGCTATGCTTGGAATATTAAAAATTCATTAGCAAGTGTGGAAATAGCATAAACATGCAAGCATGAAGTGCAGTTAACACTTCCAGTGAAGGGGCTGTCCTGTCTCATTAGCATTCTTGATATGTAGTTGTGCTGTTGGTGGGGGTGTTGAACAGGAATGTCATTGTGCTGAGCCCCAGTGTTTGGGGACAAACACTACTGTGGAAGGAACGTGTGAAAAGGCCATAGTGTGATCAGTGAATGAGGAAGGCTGTGCGTTCCCTGTGCTTCAAGCAGGGAAGCTGTCATTCACAATCCTAGCACAGCTAAACAGAGGCCAAAGAGAAGATTGAAATACCTTTTTAAATGATATTAATGATTCTTAAACATTTCTGTCCTTTAGGCTCACATAGTAAACAATTAGTCCTGTCTGTCACTAAGATCAGCAAGGCACAAAACATGGGTAAGGTGACACAAAGGGTAAGTGGTGGATCCCGTAAGAGATATTACCATAGCCATTTTGTATCTCTTACTCCCTGGGATAAAAAATAGCGACCATTCTGCATGGTAAACTAATTCTCGTTCTGAGAGACAGAAAGATGTAGTATTGAGCTCTTCAGCTTTTTCCAACCCAATTACATAAATATTTTTGAATTATGTATTTTAGGTGTAGGCCAAGCAGTTTAAGAAAAAAGTTTTTAACAAACAAAAGAGAGAAATATTTGTGTTAAGTGGCACTGTATATTATATCTTTAAAAGAAGGTGTAATATGCCAAAAATATTTTAATAATGAAATCAGCAAGCATTTTTTCCTTTTTTAATCATCTCAATTTTCCCACTAAAAATAGTTCCAGGGTTTTATGTCACCACAGACCCTATTCATCATAAATGAAGCATTAAAGGAAATATGCTTCATAATTTGAATACAAATTATTTTGCTAGATGCATTATTTCATTCTTTAAACAGTTTCACAATATTCATTTTCAGCATCCTTTGTCATATAATTTGATAAGCAGTCCTGCTTGAGCTCAGAGGTTACTTTGGGGTGTTGTTGTTTTTAAACAAAATGTGCATATTTGTGTCAAGAAAAAGTTAATACATTATTTGGCATTTTGTAACTCTTTGATTTACAGTTGCTGCACATAAATACTAGTTTTTGTTAAACATGAATAGCAAATACTGCATAACTTTGTTTTTGTTTTTAATCTCCGAGTGTCCGTGGTCTAATACGTTACCCTTGGTATCGGATTTGTATAATAATAATAATAATAATTGAGTCTGATGGTGGCATATAGTATTATACTAGAGAGTGTTATTTTTACATTATAAAGAGTTATAGTTACATCTTTTTATGGAGTTTTGTATAATAACTGTATTCTGCTGAGATATTTAACTTTAACTAAATGTCGCATTTAATTTTTCAAAACTTTGCGAAGATGATGGAGTTCTACAGAGTTTTGTGTGGTGAATTATTGCTTTAAAATAAACTTAGAAAGCGGCTAAAGATGTTGTTGTTACCTGTAACAAAAAGATTCCAGTGAAATATATGTTGCAATTTATTACTGATTGTAAACTTCATAGTTTTGACTAATGTTTTTGAAAAATTGTCAGCACTTTAGACAAGCACAATATTGAAGTGCTGGTGTTATGATTTTTCTGTATACAGTAGAAATTTGGTAACAGGGCAACAACCTTTGGATCCCTGTGGTGTGGCCTGGGACAAAGAAGGCGGCTTTGCAGATTGATAAAAGAAACTTTTTTTTGTCAAAACAGTCAGACATACTAAACCTGTAACATAGATTCTTATTAAAAGATCATTAAAATTCTTTTTTTTTTAATTCTGAACTTGAAAATCCACTCACTTTCTTTTATAGGTTTTGATAAGTGATTTTTAGCATGTTAAGTTGTGTTATGGATTTGAGCCGAGCTCCTATATTTTCATGCAACCAAGCTGCATTCTAGTTACTAGAAGTATTTTAAGAACCTTACACTTGTGTCTTTTCCAAAGTGTCATGCCTTGAGCAGGCCTAACATCAGTTAAATGAAGTGAAAATTGCATTCTTGTCTTGATAGAGATGAAAATGGATTTCTGGTCATGAAATAGATGTAGTTGTCACTTTTTAAAAAAGGTGTCAGCAGTTTGCTTCAGCGACTAAGGTGCCAATTCAGTATGACAGTAAACTTGTGATCTGAGCAATCAATAAAATGCTTCAATAACTTCTGCTTCATTACACTTATAATAAGAAGCTATAGATCTGTGGCACATAAAATGTTGATAAAGACTATGTGTGGGGACTGACTGTACTAGTCTGCCTTAGAAACACAGCAAGTGCAATGTTGCCATCTAGAGTTTGTGCATAGGCAATTATTCTAAGAGGAAAAGTATGATAATGGTAAGCCTTGATAGGGAAAACCCTGTTTATATGTTGTCAATGGTGCACATATATGTGGAACAGTTCCTCGCCGGGTCAGAAAATTGCCGAGATCATGGGGAAATCAAGCATCCCTTCTTTGAATAATGTGTGGCACATGCTTTCCCATCCGCATTTTAATGGCCTTGAAATTAGTTTCAGTATGAAGGTATTTTCACTGTCACATGCTGTGATGAAAATGTAAGATATAAAGATTTTATTTAACCATTAAACAATAACCTTCAACTATCAGAGAGAAAAACTGGAGAAAAATTATCACAGTGCCAGCAATTTCATATAAGTGGTTCAGATTATGTCTAAATCTTCATTTTTTAAAATAAGTATTTTCCCTGGACATCTCCTAGTAGGGCTGGGAAAGGCTTGTGTCTAAAACCATGGAGATTTGCTGCCGGTCCGTGTAGACAATACTGAGTTAGATGGACCAATGATCTGACTATGTATAAATCAACTTCCTATGGAAACAGAAATACACTTCTAGGTTGATACCTAACTATAATGGTTGGCTTGTGCAGCTGACGTCTATTTGCACAAACAGGACTCCTGCTTCCTCTCCTCACCCTTGCAGCCCCCCCCCAAACTTCAAGAAGGCAACCCTCTGGAACAGAGTGGTGGGCTGTTGCGGGGAGGGGGGAGAATGGGAAGTCATGTTGCTGGCACAACATTGGAGATCACTGTTTCTTTAAATATTTTAAGGGCATAAATGAGCCCTGTGGTAAACTTATTTTCAGCACAGTGTCCATTTTTACTTTTGCGAAGAATGATGAGTCACTTGATTGAAGTATGTTGTGGAAAATGCTTAACTGTAGCAGCAGGCCTAAAAACACTTGATCGTGTCCATTGAATTCATATTAAAGTATGCAACAGATCTGGGCTTTTGTTCCATTTAGACCCCTTCCTTGTTGAGAAAGAGTGTTGGTGCTGACCTTTAAAGCCCTAAACAGCCTCGGTCCAGTATATCTGAAGGAGCGTCTCCACCCCCATCGTTCTACCCGGACACTGAGGTCCAGCGCCAAGGGCCTTCTGGCGGTTCCCTCACTGCAAGAAGCCAAGTTACAGGGAACCAGGCAGAGGGCCTTCTCGGTAGTGGCGCCCTCCCTGTGCAATGCCCTCCCACCAGATGTCAAAGAGAACAACTACCAGACTTTTAGAAGATATCTGAAGGCAGCCCTGTTTAGGGAAGCTTTTAATGTCTGATGTATTACGGTATTTTAATATTTTGTTGGAAGCCGCCCATAGTTGCTGGGGAAGCCCAGCCAGATGGGTGGGGTATAAATAATAAAATATCATCATCATCATCATCATCATCATCAGTGTCATAGAGATCCCCTATTTGCTTGATTTCCCAGCTATCCCATCCAGTTTACAAGTGGGCTTATATATGCTAAGCATCTGGCATGGAAGCATAGGCAGGAGGGTGTTTTCAGAAGTGCTCAATTTAGCTAACTTCACCTAGTGGGTGTGGCAAGTCTCAAATGGAAGATGCCCCTTGTGGAGCGATAGTGGAGTTAGAGGACCTGACTGTAAAGATTTTAGCTGCCTTGAAGATTATGTACTACATCATCAATTGGGAAAGGAAGAAAAGTTGAATCACTGCACTAACAGATGCCTTCACAGTACCTGTGGGAGCGAAAAGAAACTCCTCAATAGCTAAAGTATGGATTTCATGTCATTCCCACCCCCCACCTGCAAAGTTCCAGCTTAATGTCATGTGATTCCTTAGCTCTGAACTTGCATTAGGTATGTATACAATGTTCCATTTCTCCTTCCTGGGTGTTTGTGAAAGGAAGTAGCTCCTGTGTTGCTGCTGCTGCTATTGTTAATAATAAATCATAAAAACACACCATTAAAACTACAATATAAAATACCATATATGATACAATATAACACATTAAATTAGGCATATGATTCCACTCCCTCGTGCTCTAAAGACCTATCAGAACAAATAGATCTTAAGGTGTTATCTGACAGAAAACAATAGGGGGCAGTCTGATCTCAACAGGGAGCAATGTTTTAGGTCTGAGGTGCCACTACTGAAAAGGCCAGGGCCCTGCTTCATGTAGTAACCCATGGGTTATATTCACTGAGACCAGTACTAGGAGAGCTTCTCCTGAGGATCTTAAAACCAGTGCTGGTTTGTACTGGGGAAGGAACTCCTTCAAGTACATGAGTTCTCGGCTATTTAGGGTTCTGTGCACTAGCACCTCGAATGGCCCAATAGCTTACCGGCAGCAAGTATAGTGCTTTCAAGACCAGTGTTTATGTGAACTCATCTCAGTGTCCCAAACAACAATCTGGCAGCACCAGCTGCAGGGAAGCCCCACACAGAGTGCAATGCAGTAGTCCAATTGGGAGGTTATCAGTTCTCCCACTCAAAGGATGACTATAGCTGCCCCCAGAATATGCCCCTGTTCTCTCAAGAGGAGTGCTACCCTGTCCACAGCTGGTTGTCAGCCTAATTCTCTGACCTAAAACCTGCAACAATAGCCATCGTCGGAAAAAGTTAAACAGCAGTAGGCATCACTTTATAATACAGAGACAGACAATACCGTATTGGCCTGAATATAAGCTGCACTTTCCCCCAAAATTCCAACTGTGAAAAGTTAAAGTATGGATTATATTTGCAAACTTACGGTATGCAGCCAAGAGTGTGGTGAAGGGGCGCCCGCCCTGTGCGTAGTGCCCCATCCTTTCCCCCAAGGTTGGGAAGGGAGAGAGTGAGGAAGGGGAAAGGCCTTCGGCAACACAGCATGGCTCCCCCTGCCCCCGTATGCATCCAGGAGCAGCGAGGAAGGGAGCAATTTATATTCGGGTATCCCCCCCCCCCATTTTAAAGGTGCAGCTTATATTCGGGTGCGGCTTATATTCGGGCCAATACGGTATATACTTTAGATAATAGAGCTACTTAAAGAATAGTTAAAATGTTCTTTACCCTTTAATGAAGTGGCATGCAGCGGTAATTTAATTGATTTTTAAGGAATGGAAGAGAGCTTTGTTTAAGGAAGTTCTTAGGAAGTTCATGGGATTTCTTTCTTCATTACATTTATATCTCACCTTCCTTTCATGGAACTCAGGGTGGCGTACATCATTCTCTTCTTCCCCATTTTATCCTCACAATAACCCTGTGAGGTAGGTTTGGCTGAATGTGAGTGACTGGCTCAAGGTCACCCCGCAAGTTTCATGGCTGAGTGGGGTCATAGTCCAGCACTCTAAGCGCCAAATGACGCTGGCTCTTGTTAGTACTGCCTCAGATTTAAGTTATAGGTGTATATTATTAAATTTGCACATGAAAAGCATAGCGTTCACAATTTCAAACCCGCTTCTGTTTTTGAAAAGGTGACTGATAAAGAAATGTAATGCCCGCACACTGCTTTTACTATGAAACTACGTGAAATTCTGCTCAGATAATTTTCATTGGTTTTAATTTAACTCTCTTGAAAAGGCACCAACATACATTTAAAACTTTTTTTCCATTATATTGAAAATAGATTATTGCATCTGAGAGCCTTGAACGTAATTACAGAATTCTTCTATTAAAGACTGTGAAAGTAAGACTTGACATATTTCCTTTAAATTACTCAACCACCTACAGGCATCATTGCCTCTGACTCTTTTGAATTTAGAATAAATTTTATATTGTTAAAGTGGCAAAGTGAAAGAGTGTGCTTGATAGATTCCCTGAACAGCTTCAACACCCACAGGTATTATTTGTAAGAAAACAATCATGCCGTCTTCAGCTGGTTAGAGAGGGCACAGCATTCCATCTTCACCTGACATCCTATCTGTTCTGTCGACATTGGGTGCCCCCTGCCTGCCACCTACTCCTCCCAAAACAATGCTCACAGGAAGAGACTTGTGTGAATGGACAAGAATATGAATGTCTTAGAGAGAGAAAAGGGGGGGGGGGGTGTTGAACAGCATAGAAGCCACGTTGTTAAGGAGGTGGCAAAAGACAACAAGTAAAACTGTCTTGAGGATTGATTAGTATTTTGCACATTCTCTTCTAATTAATCAATGTTACCTTTGACTTGCATAGTACTTCTCAAGTATGATTATTTGGAGCTCGGCAAACGGATTGATTACAGGAAGGGAAGTGCCAAACCAAATGGAGCTATGTCTTTTAGTTCCTTAGAAGTATCGAATTTTCCTAAGCAGACAGTTTTAATGAAAATTTCATTTCACCTTTTTTTAAGGCTTAAAAGGTTATGTGAGAATGTTTACGCAGCTTTATATTGTTTTAGTGTCCAGACTATTGGATACTTAATTAGGTTCTGTTTAATTAAATATATAATTCTATATTCCAGTTTGGGGGTTACTCCAAGATCCTATTTTGCTCCTGGATTCTCAGATGGTGGTGACTAGGAGTGTTTTAACTAAGCATAAGCTGGTTGACCAACGGCACCCATTTCTTGAAAAGATGGATCTGCCATAGACACACCAGTGGAGCAGTTTTGGGGCCATCCTAACTGCCCCCCCAGCCCAACCCTATGCATGTATGCTCAGAAATAAGTCCCATTGTGTTAACTAGGGCTTACTTTCATGTATGCATAAGCAGGATTGTTGCCTCAGTTACATCAAAATTGAATTACTCTGTACAGTCTGATTTTTTTAAAGTCCTCTTAATTCAAAAAATTATCAGAGCTGCCTACTTGTCTTCTTGTTGATAATGAGATTTTAAAACATGAAGCAATGATGTAATTTTAACTTCTGAGTGTCGATGGGAATGATAAAGGTTAGGATGGCATTTAAGCCCTCTTCACTGGTGGAGAGGAGCACTGGGGGGGGGGGAGTAACCTTTGGGGAACAGGGCTACAGCCCTGCAGATCTCCCAGAGGGTATGATTTTGGGGTCCTTTATGGGACGCGGGTGGCACTGTGGGTTAAACCACTGAGCCTAGGGCTTGCCAATCAGAAGGTCGGCGGTTCCAATCCCCGTGACGGGGTGAGCTCCCGCTGCTTGATCCCTGCTCCTGCTAACCTAGCAGTTCGAAAGCACATCAAAGTGCAAGTAGATAAATAGGTACCACTCCGGCGGGAAGGTAAATGGTGGGAAGGTAAACGGCGTTTCCGTGTGCTGCTCTGGTTCGCCAGAAGCGGCTTAGTCATGCTGGCCACATGACCCGGAAGCTGTACGCCGGCTCCCTCGGCCAATAAAGTGAGATGAGCGCCGCAACCCCAGAGTTGGTCACGACTGGGGTCCCTTTACCTTTACCTATGAGCAGCAGAGCTTCTGATGCATTACTGAATCTGCCACTTGTGCCCTGCTGATTGCTCTTCCTTTTTCAGGGTTTTTCAGGGTGAAAGTCAGATTTACTTATGACAGAAACTGGTGACTTTCATATCCTTAATCTTCTATATTTCTAGGACAGCCGTGGGGAATTTCTAGCCCATGGTCCAAATTTTACCCAGCACAGGTCCCAATTCAACTTGGGAGGCTACAGCTGTGCCCAAACCACGACCAGCTTGGGGGCCGGTAAAGATCCCTGCAGAAAGAAGGGCTGAATTTAATTAACCCTACTAGATTGACTGCATGACTTAGTACCCCTCGGGGAAAAGGTTCATGTGGCCAATACCTGCAGAAAATAGTTTTGCCTGCTGTATGCTCACTGCTTTGTGTAGGGCTGGCAGAGCCCCTTGTGCTGTGATTCACAAGCACCTGACAACCAGCTGGCTTTCAGGTGCTTGGGAAGCACTGCACAAGGGAAATTGAAAGGAGAAAGCAGATTTTATGTATTGTGGAGAAGTTGTTAAAATGAATTGCCACTATCTCCTTCTTGCCACTATCTTCTTCTGAGAGACTCATGAGGTTTTGGAATTTAAGGTTTTAGGATCCATTGATTCTATGAAATTTTTATTGTATTTATTGGCTTTTATCTCTGCTGCCATTTATTTCTATGCTGCATTGATGCATTTATTGTCTTTGCATTGTATTTTAATTTTTGATGCTGCTAATAATAATAATAATAATAATAATAATATTTTATTATTATTATTTATACCCCACACATTATTTATACCCCAGCCACTCTGGGCGGCACCTGGAAAACCTTGGCATTGTGGGGAAATAAATAAATACATTCCTGGATATAAGAACCAGCATATTCTAATACATGGGAGTCAAACACACAAATTGGTAAGGTACTCAGATAGTTTTCAGATTAGCTAAACATAGTGTTTCAGGTAAGTACAGAATTCTCATCCCCACAGGTTCTCTATTTTCCCAGCTGTTCTTTCTACTTCTGTATTCTACAGCTTTGTATATTCATAGCCTTTCCTGTACGATCCTTTGTTTTCATGCATGATTCCCTCAAGTACTAACTGCTTAAACTCCTTCATTCTAAATAAAAGCCTATGCTTTTTTTGTAGGGCTAAGAATGCTGCGCTCAGAAATGTTGAACATAAGCAATAAGGGACTGTACTTGTAATAGGATGGATATGACTGACCTCTGATGGGCTTTTAGGACTGATTGCTGAAGTTCCAACCTTTTGGGGGGGGGGCATGGAATCTCTGCCATGCCTGCTGAGATTTTCAATATGTTTCATTTACAGGTGTGCTGGCATGCCACTAGTTATTCATATTTAACTTTTGTACCCAAATACCTTTAAATGAAGGGATGTGGGTGGCACTGTGGGTTAAACCACAAAGCCTAGGACTGCCGATCAGAAGGTCGGCAGTTCGAATCCCCGCAATGGGGTGAGCTCCCGTTGCTGGGTCCCTGCTCCTGCCAACCTAGCAGTTCAAAAGCACGTCAAAGTGCAAGTAGATAAATAGGTACCACTCTGGTGGGAAGGTAAACGGCGTTTCCGTGCACTGCTCTGGTTCGCCAGAAGCAGCTTAGTCATGCTGGCCACATGACTTGGAAGCTGTATGCCAGCTCCCTTGGCCAATAAAGCGAGATGAGTGCCGCAACCCCAGAGTCGGTCACAACTTTAAATAAAAGAACATGCTTTAACACCAGCCCAGCCCCTGCCACCAGAGCTATCCCACCCCCACTGGAACAAAGCAGGGCTGCAGGGAGCCACCTGCCCATGCAGGGGGGACCCCGGCTGGCTGACACAGCCCTTGGCAGGCAGAGAGGAGCACTGGGCCGGGCTGTGTTGGGGGTGCCTGTGTAGGCACGCACCTCATTTGTGCCCCTTCAAAAATTTTGCACCCGGAGCCGTGGTCCCCCCTGGTACCCCCCCGGTACACCCCTGGGTGGCCCAGAAGAGGGCATTCTCTGTGGCAGCCTCTAGTTATGGTATTCTCAGGCCCCTTCACCATAAAGCTTTCTGTGAATGTTGAAGACCCACCTCTTTACCCTGGTCTCTGACACTTGAGATGTGTAATTTTAAGACTCATCCTATTACTGTGACTGTATTTTTTTAAACTGCTTTTAATTCTTTAAATAATTGTAACCTGCCCTGGGACCTGCTGGTGAAGGGCAAGTAATACAGTGGTACCTCAGCTTACATACGCTTCAAGTTACATATGCTTCAGGTTACAGACTCTGCTAACCCAGAAATAGTACCTCAGGTTAAGAACTTTGCTTCAGGATGAGAACAGAAATCGTGTTCTGGCGGCACGGCAGCAGCAGGAGGCCCCATTAGCTAAAGTGATGCTTCAGGTTAAGAACAGCTTCAGGTTAAGAACGGACCTCCGGAATGAATTAAGTACTTAACCCGAGGTACCACTGTACTATAAATGTGATGATGATGGTGATGGTGATATTCACAATACTAGGACCTAGACTCATTCAGAGAAGCTGATTGCTGAGAGATTCAGGGCAGACAAAAAGGAAATAGTTTATGCACTATCTGAAGAACTAAGGAATTAGTTTTCTCAACATGTGGCAGTTGCCACCAACAGACAGCTTTAGAAGCACCTTAGTCAAATTCACAGAGGATATGCCTGTCAGTGGGTACAAATCATCATTATCGTCACATTTAACCCTAGGATGAGGCATCATGTCTCTAAAAAGCCACAATAGTGTAAGAAGGTCATTATCCTCATATCCTGTTTTGAGCTTTCCTTAGGCATTTTATTGGCCCCTCGATGCTAAAACTACACAGGCCTTGATCTGATCCAGTGAGGTACTTCTTATGGAACGGTCCGCGTGACTTCCTGGTCAATCATCACATGGAGTGAAAGCATTGAATGTGTTTCAATCTCACAGTCTCCTTCATTGGCCAGTATTCATAAGTATATTAGCTGTTCTAAATGGAACTGATATTTTGGGCTTGTTTGCACAGTTTCCTCGATGGCCATGAGTATGATGGTTACATATTATTTTCAGGATCAGGGGCTCTTCTTAGGGGGCACTCAGAAATATCTCTGGGTGACCCTAATTTTTCACTTTTGTCAGACTTGGAAACTAGGAAGCCAAGGTTCACTCTTAGGGTTTAAGCTTGCAGTTACCATCATGCCATTCATTCCTTTACATCCAGGCTGATGTAAAACCCTAGGTATTCTTAGGATTCCACATGAAGTTAAGACTTTGCTCCCCGCAGGACTGTGATCAAGTCATCCTTATCTGTCCTATTGTTAACCTAGCCCTGGAATCAAGATAGTATACTCTGTTTTTGAATAGGCCAGTCATGTATTGAATAGGCCAGTCATGTACCTTATGAATGTGTTTTCAAGCTCTTTATTTTCCTATGATGCTGTCACCCCATATGAGCAAGGGCTAAACTATTCACTCTCTCACCCCCTAGCCTGTGGTCCTAAAAAAGTGAATTCCTTAGTATTTCAAGCAATCCATTGAGATCATTCCCGAGAGTACAGAATGAAAACATAAATGGTGAAACATTCATAAAAATACAGAGCTTTGTTGCAAGTCATATGTGATTTCCTTGTTATGATTTGCAGTAGGGTAGTAAATGTTCTGAAGTGTTTGCAAAGTGCAAATGTTTGATTAATATGAGGCTTTGCTCCTGTTAGTTTTTGCAGATTTTGTATTTGCATACTCATCTAGGTGTGTTAGTATGTCTGTTAGAACTGTTTTATGACATAATTAAATTCAGATTACCATACTTTCATTTAAAATAACTATTGAAATATAGAAATTGCTGATAAAACAAAGGGAATGTTCGCCAGATACAACTGATACTTTCTATTGAATGTGAAGTCACTCTTTTCACATTTTGAACAAATTTTACTTTATTATTTTAACTCTTTCAGACTTACCATAGAATTGATCACTTCTAGAAACATAAAATCTTCTGGCGTTAACTGCTTTTAGAAACAAAAGTACAGTATAGTTTCTTATGCCATAAAAAACCCACAATTTAGCCCCAGCAGATTAATGTAAATGCCACTGGAGTGTGGACAATGGGGAAAGAGAATCCACTGTCATGAAAAGTAACAATCAAAATGGTGTTTCCCATGGGATAAGTACAGTGGTACCTCAGGTTACATACGCTTCAGGTTACAGACTTCGCTAACCCAGAAATATTACCTCGGGTTAAGAACTTTGCTTCAGGATGAGAACAGAAATCATGCAGTGGCGGCACAGCGGCAGCAGGAGGCCCCATTAGCTAAAGTGGTGCTTCAGGTTAAGAACAGTTTCAGGTTAAGAACTGACCTCCAGAACGAATTAAGTTCTTAACTCGAGGTACCACTGTATTTGCATTTCTTACACAAGTTCCATATTTGTGAAAATTCCTTACAAACAGATGAATATAAAAATTGGGCTGTTTTAAATCGTGTGAAATTCTCAGTTCTAGTAATCAGATATTCAATGTGAAAAATTGTTTTAATGTATAAATGAGAGTGCTGTTGTGCTTGTTGTAACTGACAATCACCATATGAAATCAATGAACACCCTGAGCACTTGTATTTTGTTGGTTTTTTAAAGTGCTCATGTTCTCACAGTGTGAATTCATATGTTCTTTTGTTTCTTTACATTTGATGTAGTATTTTATTATAAATTATAGATATGGGGAACCCGTGTAATCTCCAGATGTCGTTGGACCACAACTCCCAACATTCCTGCCCATTGGTTGTGCTGACTGGGACTGCTGAGAGTTATAGTTCAACAACCTCTGAAGGGAAGACAAATACCTAATCTCTAATAATGTTGCATTAATGCAGTATATATAGAATGTAATTTAAAATGTGCATAGTGGGCAGTCTGAGCCACTGTTTTACATGCACCCCTTTGCATTGCCCAATGATACACTTGTTTGGGGTTTGATCATTTGAATTGTTCAGGGCTTTGTATCCTTCCTAGGATGGCAGGGAGAGAGGGAGGAATGACCCAGTTCTTCAAGGCTCTCCAACCAACCCAGCCTGTTGAGATGTTTGTGGAAAAGAGCCTTCTTAAATGGTCAGCTTCCCACAACAGCAGCTCTAATGTGTAGCCAATCTCTTTGTCTTCCATTTCTTCTCCAGAAGGCCAGTCATAACATGGAGAATCTCTGCAGAGTATTTTTTTTAAAAAACAACAACCAACACCCATATACCCACTATGCCCCACCCCTGTCATGCCCCTGTTTAGTCCTCTTCCAGGTCCAAAAGGACTTGCTCATTGGCAGCCACACATCAGTTGGACACACACAAAATGGTTGCCACCTGTATCTGTTCTAGGACCTTTCCTTGTATCTATGTCAGGATACTACCATGTAGTTATTATATGTTGACATGGAACATATGAGTCAACACAAATATGGAGTTTTCTAACTGCTTTGAAAAAAGCAACAAACAATATTGATTGATAAAAGTAACTTCATAAACCACTGAAATTCAGTTTGAATGAAAACCCTTAGATGATTAAATTGGTTTTTTTCATTTAAACATATGCTTCTGTTTTGAATAAACTCTAAATCATGCAAATGTGGAATGCCAGCTTAAGTCAGCAGACAACATTTGTGTGCCACGTAATTTTGCAAGCACTCATTTTTTAAGCAACTACCTTAAGTAGCATACATACATTTCTGTTTTGTAAACTATAATTTTCCTATGGCCAATTTGTTACATTATCTTTTAAAATGACATTAAATTAGACCTCAGTTACCTGCTTCCTGTCACTTTATATTATTTTGCACTTATTTATGAATCTGTGAGAGAAATCAAAGCCTATATAATTCTGCATAATTCCTAAGTGATGGCTCCATCTGGAATTGTCTTCCTCTAGTATTTAAGTGTCTCTTGTAACTAGAGTAATTAGCCCTTTATTATTATGGTCATTATCCTCCATCTTTTTACGATAACTTTTATCATGTACTAGTAAATAACAAATTTCAACTGTCACATGACTTAGTCTGATAAACAGTTACCAGTCTAATACCAGTCTATTTAGTAATACATTTTATTGTGGCATTAAATTATTCAATAAATTAAACTGCTTGTTTAAATTAAAGTATGCTTGATTAAATTTAAATAAATGTACTTATTACTAATACTTCAACATAGCTGCATCTTTGAAATACTGAAGGAACTTTAAAGAGGGAATAACTTATAGTTTAGTGAGCCAAGGTTCATGGGCGTAGCCAGGATTTTTTTTGGGGGGGAGAACCTCAGATTTCTATTGATTTAGGGGGACAGCTGCCCCTCTGCCCCCCTTGGCTATGTCCATGCCAAGGTTACCACTCACTGGAAGAAGGAAAGGCCATCTTCATTTTGTTTTTCATTCCCCATTATAGTCAGTCACCAGAACAAATGTAGCTTTTAAAAATGTGCCTTCAACTTGCATACGCACCAATTAAAATTGCCCCCACCTGTTAATGAATCTGTTACAGATTAAGACTTGCAGACCTATTACATTGAACATTGAAACATGGGTACTGAAAGGCAGTCTCTAAAGCTTTATATAAATAAAAAAAGACATACATTTTCCAGTTGACTACAACAAATCTATCAGCCAAACCTCTGAATCTATAAATTGCATTCCTAATTTTGTCATTTCTCTGACCAGTCTTCAACGAATTCCTATGAAAGGATGCTTTCATTACTGATATGCGTGTGGGTAAAATAATGTGTCATTACATATTGTGTGGGCTGAAATGTGGGAAAGCATTTTGTGGAAAGCTTCCTCAAAGCTCCTGGGCCTTCCTTCATATTGCAGCTCCCTTGACACTTTGGAAATTCTGGGGCCGTCCAGAGCAGCCTCTGATACATCATAAATGGCCTCTGAAGGAAGAGGAAGGCCTGGGCACATACATGGAGCTCTTATGATGCTTCCCTGGCTATAATTACATAGAATAATCATTTTTGGCATGCCATTAAATGTTCTAACTTGAATGCATGCTTTCATAAAAATGAAAACAATGCAGGCTTTACAAAACAATGGTTTGGATGCAGACTTTGCTTCTGCTGGTGAGAGCATCCCTTTAATGGTGTTCTGCTTAGGAGACACTTCCACCAGTTGTAGAAGGGAAGGCAACTTTTGCTGATTTCTCCCTTTCCACAGTTGCTCTTTACACCCTTTGAAAGTTTTGCTCTGGAACAATGTGGGGAGGGGGAAATCAGCAAAAATACCTCCTCCATCCTTCTGCCAATGCAATAGTTCTGTTTAATTAAAACCATTCTGTAGGTGGAAGAAACCCTTCCATTTGTGGACAACAACGGTTGGATCCGTTGTCGGCACGGTGACCTTGCCAACAAAGGTCTGCATAGTTAAAGCTATGGTTTTCCCAGTAGTGATGTATGGAAGTGAGAGCTGGACCATAAAAAAGGCTGATCGTCAAAGAATTGATGCTTTTGAATTATGGTGCTGGAGGAGACTCTTGAGAGTCCCATGGACTGCAAGAAGATCAAACCTATTCATTCTTAAGGAAATCAGTCCTGAGTGCTCACTGGAAGGACAGATCGTGAAGCTGAGGCTCCAATACTTTGGCCACCTCATGAGAAGAGAAGACTCCCTGGAAAAGACCCTGATGTTGGGAAAGATGGAGGGCACAAGGAGAAGGGGACGACAGAGGATGAGATGGTTGGACAGTGTTCTCGAAGCTACCAGCATGAGTTTGACCAAACTGTGGGAGGTAGTGGAAGACAGGAGTGCCTGGCGTGCTCTGGTCCATGGGGTCACGAAGAGTCGGACATGACTAAATGACAAACAACAACAAGGTTGGATCCAACTCTCATTTGTTCATATGATAACTATGTCATCCCCACTACACAAAACACTCTGAGCAGAGGTGAAGCAACCTGCTCCAGTACCCGGAGCGGCGCTCGTCCCAGGGGGCGTGGCACGCGTCCCGGGGCGTGGTGTGCATCCCAGGGGTGTGGCACACATTCTGGGAGGTGCTGCTGATTGGGGGGTAGGCATTTCATTAAAAAAACACCTTTGGAATGGCACCCGGGGTGGGCCACCCCCCTGCCCCCACCTTGGAACGCCCCTGACTCTGAGTCCAACAAACAGCACTTATTCCTTTAATTGTGAGTGAAAGGAAAGTATGTCTCCCACTGAGAACTCATTGGAGGAAACAATTGTCTATGACTGGATTCTTTATGGATATATTGTGAAGGAAAAAGTGGTTCCATTTCACTTGGATGTGCCTCCTTGTGAGATAGGGTAGGTAGTTTAATGTATGAGCAGATCCATACCTTAATCCATCCTAGGAGTCCAGAATGCTCTGGCCTAAACACAGCTTAGTCCAACCCAGGGTTCAGGGAATTCTGGAAGCAAGAACTCCAGTCTGTATGTGAGCAAGGAAAGTAGACTATAATAAAGCTTCTAATTTAGCAAACATAATCTCCATCTACGTTCTGTGCTCCAGGCCTCAAAACTCAACAGGTAGGAAGCTCCTCTGGTTTGTTGGCAATGGGCTATTGGCAAAGGGAGGAGGAAGTCAGTACCAATGCAGCTTATCTCATGTCCATAGTTGTTGATGTTATGTAATAAAAGCAATCAGGTAACATCTTCCTAGACTGCAGTATTCTATTTCTTCAAAAATCAGTTTCTATTCAAGAAAGGGCCTTCTCAGTATCTGTGCCCAAACTGGAACTCCCTACTGGGGGTGGTTCATTTGCAGATGACTTTCCTTTTTCTGTCAAAATATTTAAAACAGCCATTTGGACATTGAACTGATTTGTTTCCATCAACTTCTCTATTTTCTTAATATTTACAACTGGCTTTAATTTTTAGTTTTATTCTTGTTTCATGGCATACAACATGTTGTATCAATATGTTGTATCACAGTGCCCTGTGATTGATGTGTCATGAAAGGTGAAATGAATATTCCACACAACTTCTTTTTGGTGGCAAAAAGCTGGGTTAGAAGGATTCCATTTATGCTGGAAGAAGAGGCAAGAGTGGCAATTTTAGCTGGTTCCTCCTTTCCCCTGTAGCCTGCTGTGCCACCTGAAAAGCTGCTTGAGAGATGGGGGGCTCTCCAGAACAATATGGAAGATGGTGGTAGTGTGGGATGTGATACATAAGTAGCATTCAAGTACAACATTCCTTGTTTTCCTAACGTGTCCATGTGGGGGAATGTTTGGTCCAGTCAGTCAAAAACTTCCTGTTTCCTTCTGACTGGGACGTACTTCCTTTAGCATGTGACTAGAGGTGGGTGTGACCTTACCTGCCCAGGTAACAAAAGGGAAAGGCACACAGCACACTTCCTTCTTTTCCCTCTCTTTGGCTTCCTCCATTGTTGGACCATCAGCTTTTTAGCTAGAGATGCTCTGTTGGCTCTCAGGCAACAGAGGACAAAGGGACTATCTCCATATGGGATAGATCCACATGTATATATACCTTGTAACTAAGTCTGCCTTCAGGGATCCAATTGTGAACTGATGATGCTATGAGTAAACTTATTTTATTGATTTTAAATAAGATGTGTTTATTCTTTTAGGAGGGATATAAGGGGTCTTACCAGGAATCTGATATTGAGAGGCTTAAACAAGCCTGCAACCAGCTACCCGGTGTGCGTTTAAAGGGGGAATGTAAAACTCTGCTAAGTAAAGGAACTTGCTAGCACAAGTTAGGGAGGATATTAATAAACAATATATCCTCTCCTGCCTCCCTGAATATTCCCACAGGAGGAAGGGGAAACTGGCAACAATCTCCTATTCCCCTCTTCCATTGGGGAGCCTATACTGATCCTGGTTCCCTCCAGAAACAGATTGTTGTTTTCAGTAAACATCAAGAAATGATTATTGTACAGATCTTTGTTAAGTATAGATAGGACCAATGGGTTCCAAAAGAGAAGAGTATTCCTGAACCTTGTAAGAGATTTACAGCATGACTTCAGCTGCCCCACTTTTCACTGCAATGCCAGAAATGTCATATGTTATTCTTCTGTATTCATTAGAGTTCACAAAGGGGATATTGCCTCTATTGGAAAGGTAACACTTGGTAGAATAGTGTACAAATATGTTTTGTTTTAGGCAACTAGAAAAAGGTTACAGAATAAGAGACAAAAATCCTTGATCCCTTCTATATTCAGTTGGTTTGGGGTGAAGTCTGTTGGAAACTGTTTCTCCCCAAATTTCAAAGTACAGAGAAATTGTGTAGAAATGTAAGTATTTATAATGTATTCCAGGTGGAGTTTTGGTTTAAAATAAACAGGAAACATCCAAACTTTGCAAAAGCGTACTGTTTGTTTTTAAGTTGGCTTGTTGTCGCTCTTGCCATATTGCAATCCTGATATTCAGTAGCTGCCTCCTCTATAATCTTCCTTGTAGATAGAAGTACAAAAATTGGTTGTATTTAAGAAAGAATTCAACTTTTATTAAAGCACTAAATAAAATAACTAAAAATATAATGGCTGTGCTAAACCTTATAATTATTGTAGTTACCAACATAATTGAGTTGAAGTTTGTTAAAGAATTGAATGGTGGAGAAAAGAAGAAAATTGAGATGCTCTTTTCTTTAAAACAAATAGACTTTTTATGTATTGTACGACACATACTTCTTTTAAAAGAAAAAGTAAAAGGCATTTAAAAACAGATGTGCCAGCTCTGACATTTCCTGTCTGATGACAACGATGAGAGTCAGCCTGTTAAGGACTTTAAATGAATGTCTTGTCTAATTTGTGCTCTTCATTTTTACTTCTTTTCTCCCAACTGTCTCATTTTACCCCTCCTGTCACACATCACACTCTCATACCCCCGATGTACTTTAAAAATAAAAAAGCTTTTCCCTTTTTTTCCATGTGTGCTAATCTCTTTTTCTTTAACTCATTCCCATTATGTCTTTTATCTTTGTTTAATTTCCTCATCTTTGCAGTAACTCTCACTACGTGTGTCTCGCTTTTACCCTCCTTCAAAACTATTAAATAAAGAATGGGCACATTTAGTATTTTGTGGAATACAAGTTTCATTACTAAAATATTAGAAAATATTCCTGAAATATTTTGAAGTGCACAGAGTAAGCATCACAGGAGGGCTGGGTATCTACTTGATTTTTTTAAAAGTGGAGATTATATACAGTTTTATGAATTTCTAATCACAAAGATTTGTATGCATCCATATTCTTGCTAACAAAATGGGCATGACTGTCAGTTTGATCTTTTGGGTAAAACAGTTCAAGTTGACTTTTGACATCACATAAACAAATTGATATAGGTTTGGGTTTTTTAAAATCTTTCATGAGAGGGCATGGTCTAGTGCACAAAATTGAATTTGGTCCTGTAGGACTCTGACAAATCATGTAACAGACCTAGGTTCTGATATAAGCTTCAGGCAATTAAGTTACCCAACCTGGGCTCGTTCATGCTCTTAGTAATGCCACAGGATTGTGTAACGGACTGATGGCAGGGATTTTTTGATCCATCGAAATTGTACACACCATGATGCCTACATGTAGACCTATATAGAATTGTTTCATAAATATGCACCTCTCCATGGTTTCCGCTGTCTCCTGGCAGCATCACAAACTCCTCTGAATCAACTGATTCTGGGCTTCAGTAACCTAATCAACTTACCTGCTCAAGTTCCATTTTAAAGCAAACAATAGATCTACAGACTTATGAGATCTGTAGCTCCGCCATGACCTGTTGCTCCGCCATGACCTCCCTGCCAATTTGGATACAATAAAGGAACTGGAGGCCCCTCGACTGTCCTCGGGTCCAGTATTGGACCACTTTGATCGGATATCCCCAGCCGATGTGGACAGACTCCTCCGAGCTGGAAAGCCCACCACCTGTCCTCTTGACCCGTGCCCGTCTTGGCTGATTAGAGCGTGTCCAGACGAGGTGCGGGCCCCCCTGGGGGATATCATCAATTTGTCCCTTGGCACCGGGATATTTCCAGGGGAATTGAAGGAGGCAGTGGTGCGCCCGCTCTTAAAGAAAACATCATTAGATCCCTTAGATCTATCCAATTACCGCCCGGTTTCGAATCTTCCATTCCTGGGTAAGGTGATTGAGAGAGCGGTTGCTGAACAGCTTGGTAGGTTTCTGGATGAAACATCGGCTCTGGATCCATTCCAGTCTGGCTTCCGCGCTGGTCATGGGACCGAGACGGCTCTGGTCGCCCTAACAGATGATCTCCGCAGGCAGCTGGATCGAGGCGGGTCGGGGCTGCTGATTCTTCTAGACCTGTCAGCAGCCTTCGACATGGTTGATCACGAACTCCTGGACCACCGCCTTGCCGACGTGGGGATCCAGGGCACAGTCCTTCAATGGCTGCGCTCGTTTCTCTCTGGTCGGGGACAGAGGGTGGCGCTTGGGGGGGAATTGTCATCCCGCCACTCCTTGGTGTGTGGAGTGCCTCAGGGTGCGATACTCTCCCCGATGCTTTTTAACATCTTTATGCGCCCCCTCGCCCAGCTTGTCCGGAGTTTTGGGCTGGGTTGCCATCAGTATGCCGATGACACCCAACTCTATCTGTTGATGGATGGCCATCCTGACTCGGCCCCAGACACACTGACCAGATGTTTGGAAGCTGTGGCTGGATGGTTACGCGGAAGCCGATTGAAGTTAAATCCTTCGAAGACAGAGGTCCTCTGGCTGGGACGGGACGATATGGGATTGGGGGGGCAACTCCCATCTCTTGCGGGGGTGCAATTAGTGCCAGCACCGTCCGTTAAGAGTCTGGGTGTAATCTTCGATACCTCCCTCTCTATGGAGGCGCAGATTACAGCTATAACAAAGGCGGCATTTTTTCATCTCCGCCAAGCTAAGCAGTTGGCCCCTTATCTCTCTCGCCCTGACCTAGCCACTGTGATCCACGCGACGGTCACCTCCAGACTGGATTATTGTAACTCGCTCTACGTGGGGCTGCCCTTGAGACTGACCCAGAAACTCCAGCGGGTGCAGAATGCCGCGGCAAGACTCCTTATGGGGTCTTCGCTGCGAGATCACATTCATCCGGTACTATACCAGCTGCACTGGCTCCCGGTGGAGTACAGGATCAGGTTTAAGGTGCTGGTTTTAACCTTTAAAGCCCTATACGGCCTAGGACCCTCGTACCTACGGGACCGCCTCTCCTGGTATGCCCCACAGAGGAACCTACGGTCTGCAAATAAAAACATCCTGAAGGTCCCAGGCCTCAGAGAGGTTAGGCTGGCCTCAACTAGAGCCAGGGCTTTCTCAGCTGCGGCTCCAATCTGGTGGAACGCTCTGTCACAAGAGACTAGGGCCCTGCGGGACCTGACATCTTTCCGCAGGGCCTGCAAGACAGAGTTGTTCCGCCAGGCCTTTGGTCAGGGCCCAGCCTGACTCCCACCTCCGGCAACCTGCACAGAACTTTGCTTAACGGTTGCCATTAATTTGATTTTAATTAATTTTTATAATGAAATGTTTTAGAATGTTGGATTATTTGATTGTTTGATTATTTGTTTGTTGTTAGCCGCCCTGAGCCTGGCTTTGGCTGGGGAGGGCGGGATATAAATAAAATTTATTATTATTATTATTATTATTATGACAGGACAAGAAGAAACAAGCAACTAAAGGGCACATCTATTATTATTCTTACTGTTGTTATGCCACATAAAGATACATTCTACTTTTTTCCAGCTCACAAACCCCTTACTAAATTTTGAAAGAGGTGGAGGAACTTTTTCAGTCCAAGGTCAAGCAACCACGTGGTCAACCTTCTGGGGACCACATGCCAGCTGCAGCTGGGGCCAGAGGCAAAAAGTGAGTGTGGCTACTGTATGTTGTCTCACATGCCTTTGGACACAGAGAGATGACCCATAAATAGTAGGGATGACTAAAATAAATGAATGCGTATCTGGACATAAAGCAGACAAATTCTGTTGACAGCATCCAATAGAATAAGAGAAGAAATAATAGATTGAATGTTCTGCTTTAATAGACTGATTTCTATTTGCACATATTCTGTTACACGTGATTCTTCATCACTTTTGTCTGGCACTGACATGCGGAATTATTCTAAACTGAAAGCTAACACACAATTCAATGCGTGTTTATTCACAAATAAATTTCACTAAGTTCAATGGGGCTTACCTCTTTGTAAGTGTATGTAGGATTGCAGCTTGTGTTGCATAAGTCTAAACACCTAAAAATCAGTTAATAGCTTCCTCACTGACTTGGCACATTGTGAAATCAACACTGGGAGATATTCAATTTGCAGAGCCAACTTTGTAAGACATGTCATTATGGGCAGTAACTATGTAGCCCACCTCCATGTATTACTTTGAGGCTAGACACTTGATCATAGAATCATTGAACTATACAGTTGGAAGGGACCCCAAGTACCATCTACTCCAGCGGTTCTCAACCTGTGGGTCCCCAGATGCTGTTGGACTACAACTCCCATCATCCCTGACCACTGGTCATGCTGGCTAGGAATGATGGGAGTTGTAGTCCGGCAACATCTTGGGACTCACAGGTTGAGAAACACTGATCTACTCCAACCCCCTGCATCTATCTATGCCATTGCATAAAGGCAATTTATGCCTTCGTATAGTAATAAACAAATAGTATTCCATTGGTTTGGATTGGTTCCCTGGAGGGTGCCATCCCACAACCACCATTGCCTCCCTTCCAGACTTTGAGCTGGGGGAAGGGGGGGGAGGAATAGTAAGTGAAAGAAAGAGTAGTGTGGCCACATTCTCGTGACTCTTCAACATGCCTGTGAGCTCTCTATCATGCTTCACCATGCAATCTTTTCCTCCTCTTTCCATTCCTAGCCATTTCTAGCAGGGAATGTGTGTATGTGCTCGAAGAGCATTAAATTCAGGTGCAATTTCCTTGGGTGCTTGCTACGCCAGTTCCAATTCCTGCTCAGCCATGCCATTGGATGGCTCTAATGCTGGGTGCTTTCAGGCTGCTGCTATTTTTGAGTGGGATTTAATAGCACACCAGCAAATGCAGGTTGCCCAATTATGGCTGATTGGGAGGCAACAATCCTACTTCCACAAAATATCAGGGGTGTTTCTTTAATAAGGAAAATACTGTGAAAATGCATTGGAAGTATAATAACATAACGTAACAATTTATTGGTTATCTCTTACTATATTTTCCTCCTATAGTTAAGTACTTAGCTGTGCTGTACTCCCTCCCCCCGCCCAATATCCTGTTGGTTGTCTAACTCCCCTCCAGGGCAAGGGGCATTCTATACAGTGTTATGTTTCTCAAAGTCTGGCAAACTAATGAGAGAGAAATAGTGCATTAACATGGTGCCACTGTGTACTATGAACAGCTAATGGTATGCTTAGAAAGATGTCAGAGATTTGTTTTTATTAATTTGTGTTTTTGTTAATTTATTTTACTAATTATAACTGTTGAAATCTCAGTTTGAGCAGTCTGACTGTTAAAAATAATTAGTTTTTGACACGTTAAAAACTTTGTTTGGCTTTTGCAATTAAAAGACTATCACCTCCCCCCCCTCACTTTGCCACTCCTAATTTTTTCCCTTCAGTTATCCTCCAAATATGATTCTATTTTTCATTTTAAATGACTAAATATGTTCTGTAATACTGCCTGTCAGCCATTAATGGCACTGACTCTAAGCTATGTTTAAGTGATCTACTGGCACCTGGTAATTATCCAGAACCATTAAATGAAAGGCAATATTCTCTGATGTGTAAATTTAAATTCCGATTAAAATTGTCCAATTTTAAACATTTCTTGCGATGATGTTAATTTAACTTTTTACTTTTAGAAGTTGCTCCATAATTAGAGGGCCTGAAATATAAACTCTATCAAACACAACTTAAAGATGAAGTATCAGATAGTGTCACCAAGTACCATTCCTTGGTGTTCTCTGTTTTTTTCCTGTGGGACAATATGGATCTTCTTAAACCTATACTAATATTATAGGAAGTGAAGGGAATTGTGTTATTTCTTCAAAAAACCACTCCAGTATATTCACTTTTTCCACTATAAAATTGTATTAGCAATACAAGGACTTATTAGTTTAATAAAATTTTTCCCATCCATCTAAATGTTTCCAACTCAGAAAAACACTCAGCATTTGGGTGTGGGACACAAAATATGTGGATCCTGATAACCTTTCCATCAATTGTACACTAAAAAATTCTATTTTTTAAATGATATCCTGCCAGCTTTTTCACAATCCATTAATTCCTGGATCAACATCAGAAAGAATGTCAGAGCAGTGTAAAATTCCTGTAAGACACAGATGTCAGGATCAAAAGTCGGAGACATTCTCAGAACAGCAGGGAAGCAGGCTTGTTAGATCCTAATCGTAACAATTAGTATCTGTCATGTGACAGTCTCTATATTCTCTGTATATTGCTGGTAACTTTAAGAAATGCTGGAAAGTTCTCACTTTGATGGGAAATTGTAGATGCTGTTGATCTCACTTTGGTTTTCTTTTTGTGAGTTTTTCAGAGTATTTATCTTACATAGTGAATTATTAATATTGTCTTCTCCCTATCTTTAATTGCTATTTTAAATGCAGAGTTAATTTTTCATGTGGTTATCGGCTGATAGCATCTAATACCAGAAAATATTTCCACATATATTCAAGATAGATTCACTCATGTGAAATCTGCCTTGTTTTGGAAGACCCATGAAGTCATGAACTTTTTTGTTGATCTAAGATCTGGAGATGCGTGATTAGCTTTTTACATGGTCATCCTGTACCTACTTGCCTGATAGGTCCTAATAAATAGAACAGGACGTAGTTTTGAATAGGCATATACAGAAAGCTGGACTATAGAAAGATTGTTGAGATCTAGCAAACCAGTTGTGTTACTAGGCATAATTGGTTTTCCAAGCAATCGTATTAATGGACTCTTTTATCAGTATGCCTTCTGTTGAATTTCATTAATGAATGCTCATGTCCTTGAGTTATTCTTTTCCCTAAAAAAGAGGGTACACTAGTACACAGATGTACCCACATATGTACATGCAAATCCAAATCATTATTGCTTAGCAAAAGGCCATCACCAGCCATACAGTAGTACAATAAAAAGTGGGACACCATGCAAAATGCAATTAAAACAAAATCTAACAATGACAATCCATTGCAAAATACTATTTATCTAGTATTTTTCATGCATACAGCCCATACCACATGTTACATGGCATGTGTTATGGGAGCATGCAAGAGTTTAAATTCTTTATCACATTTGCAGAAGGCACATTTTGGTCATGGTGTGACATTGACCGTTGTCAGCCGTGTTTGGTAACGCAAACCTCATGCATTCTGCTGAATAGCTACTGTAGCTGGGATGACACCATGGTAGAGTTCCAGTAGCTTATAATAAATATTGAATACAAGGAAGCTGACAAATGGCTCTTTTTAAAAGGCATTTTAAACACAAAGTAAATATAGAGATGTCTTTTCATTGATGTCACAGAACTCCTGTAATGTATAATTGATTATCAGTGAGCAATAATCACATTTGTGCACATCTACTCCTACTGAGAATCCAACTTCAGGACAATCAAGGGCATTCAGATAAAGAATGAAATAAATACTCATTTGCCTACTTATATTTCAGTTTTGAGAATCACTCATTTAGTGTCCAAAAGGATTGCTTTTTGAGACTTTGCTTCTATTCACCCCTGAAGTTTATTTAACTCAGTTCCTTTAAAATATTACAATATAGATTCTACTTGCTAATGAGCCTCTGGAAACATGTCCTCCAGTAGACATTTTCATGAAGCTTAGTTGACAAGAGACAACAGGTTTGGCCTATGTATCATGCCAAGGGCAATAAACTTTTTTCAGACCTTGGGGGCTGCAGGCTAGTGGTGAGTGGGGTCATAGGCAAAAGTGGGGACTCAGGGTGGTTTACAACTAAAATAGAAACAGCTGGACACACACAAGCAATAATTAAAATATATACATATAAAAGATCACTTTCACTTTTGTACAGTAGGCTACTTTACAACCATGTAAAAGTCGAAAGTTTCAACACGCAAGCAACCCTCTCTATTCGTCACTGTTGGAAGCCAGAAGCGTTATCACAGTTGAAGGACACATTCCAAGTAGGGGGGGAGCATTTGAGGAGGGTGTGGAGCAGGGCCAGTGAGAGGTGTGACCTGGGGAGACAGGCGTGATCTTGCAGTGATTTAGAAAGGGTTTTAACAGTCAGATAGAGGGCCACATTTGGACAACACGCCTGAGAGTCTCACCCCTTCCTTGGGCAACATGGAACAATTGACTCAGGCAGTAGGGGCCAAGGGCAGTGAATTTTGCCCCCAGACGCTACTTTACTTGCCTTGCCCCGCTCTCACCCCTACTCTGGCCCACCAGTTGAATCTTGTCCCCCACCCCACCCATAAACTTTAAAGTATTTTTCTTTTCTATATTTTTTTTGTTACCTCAGACAAGCAGCAGCAGGTGGCATCTTAGCTCACCTCAGGTGGCACCATGGTTTGTACCAGCCTTGAGAAAAAAGCATGCCATTTTATTTAAAAGTTGGCATGATGGAGGTTGATGGGTGTGTATATGTTTTGAGAAGAGAATTTGGGGAGAATACAGAGCACAATAATTAGTTAATAATTAAACTAAAATCTCATTTTATATTAACCTCTGAAAAGTGCTAATCAGATAAGGGCCAAGAGGGCCATTTTGCTTGGGGCCTCACTCTCTTACCTTAGTGCTACAAATTTGTGAAGAAGAGATAAAAGACATATTTTTTCTTGTTAATTGCTACAGGTTTTGCTTAAAATTGATGGTGTTGTTGCAGAAAAGCAAGATTTTTCCTCAATGAATAGTGCTTTTGATAGAAAAAGGCTAGAAAAGCATTTGTAAAATAAAAAAATCTAATTATATCTCACACTCTTTTGGGTGTTTTTTTGTGCCATCATTTTTTGTTTTTATTATTATTAGGCACCTCAAAACCTGGGAGTAGCTGGGTTTTCCTGGGCTTCTGAGGGGGCCTGTCTAAAAGGAGTAATACTAACATGCCTGGAAATCTGGGTCTTAAACCAGAAGTTTTAGTATCTGAATCTGGGCTTAGCCTCTTAGGCTACTGGTTACAGTGTGTGCTCAGACCTCATAATCCTCTTGGAGCAGAAGAGAATAGGGATGTCCACTCACTGGATTAGCCAGTTTGCACAAACAAACAAACAAACTCCTATCCTGCTCATGTGGATTTCTTTTTTAAAAAACACCAATTGTTGTAGAAATGTGGTGAACTGAATTTATGATTAGAAAAATTGAAAAACTGAGTGAACCAAAATTGACAGATTATTCCATCTCCAATCCCAGTTCTCTCTCTCTGTCTCTCTCTCTCTCACTCTCATGGTCTATGCTCCCATAAAACCCCATTCGCAGCTCTGCCTTCTTCCTACATTACCCACAAGATCAAATCACACTACATAGTTCTCACTATTAAACTTCACTCAGCTTTCAAAACTGCTGCACATATAATCCCCTTTCTGAGGGATGGGATATGCCATTGCCCCAGTGCCCAAGCCTGATAAAGCAACTGCAACGGCACAGGCTCTCTCCTCACATAATTTATTAAAATGTTGTAAATTAAGGAAATGGAGCACAGGTAATGCAAAGCTCCAGGGAAAAGTCACAGACCCCCAACTTGACTTGCCTGCTCTTCTACAAATGTGGAAAACTGCCATAAAATAAACATAAGAAAAGTCTGCTGGATTGAGACAATTGTCCACCTACAACCTTCTTCTCACACTTCCACTAATACCCAATGGATAGAGGGGGTGAAATTAAATAAATTTATTAGCCATCGTTCAAAATTTATTCCCCCCCACAAGTGGTAAATGAGTTTAAAACATATATGATATTAAAATAATAGATCTTATAATAACGACAAGCAGAAAACAAAATCATACCATCTAGTGCCCCCTAAAAGATTTGCAATATTTATTCAAGCATGTGATAAGAATAGAATTTGACCTTATCATAAATACAAAGATTAAAAACAAGGATACAAAAACCTAAAAGTACAGCCTTGCACAGAACCCGTAATGTTCAAAAACGTCAGGCAGCTGAATTCATGAACTATAAGATTGTAATAATAGCCTCATATCAACATGTATAAAAACATGAAATAGGATATTTTCAGTGAAGTTCTATGAACTCATCAAATGCCAAATGCATTTCCACTTGGTCAGCCTCCCTCAGTGTCATATATTCTTGTGTAAAAGTTCATTATGCATGAGTTCAGTATCTCAAGATATCAGTTACATATTTTTGTTAGAAGACCAGAAATTTCACATATGATTTCTTTAAAAACTCTTGGATGGGTGCCACATGGACCTGACAATTTGTTTTGGGAGTGAGAAAGTGTCCTATCAATTTTAGCTGTGATGCCGTGTTACTAGATCTCCATCTAGAGTAAGGAAGACAGTCAAAGAAAAGACGAGCACTTTTACAACTCCTTCTTCTTCTTCTATTATTATTATTATTATTACCGGTATTATTATTTCTACCCTGCCTATCTGACTGGGTTTCTCTATCCAATCTGGACGGCTTTCAACAGAGCTTTAAAAACAGAATAAAACTTCAAACATTAAAAACTTCCCTAAACAGGGAACTCCTTGTTTGAGTGCCTGCATGCTTTCCCTTTTATTTTAGTTCTCTTTTCTTTTCTTTTTTTTATAAGATATTTATTGAAATTTTGAAAATATTACAAAATAAAAATAAAAAAAGAAGAAAATACAAAATAAAAATGGTTAAAAACTCAATCTTTCCATTACTTATTTTTCATTAGCTTGTTTCCTGGACCTCCTCACGCCTCCCTTTTTTGTA
The DNA here is from genome assembly GCF_964106645.2 of Podarcis pityusensis. Taxonomy (NCBI): domain Eukaryota; kingdom Metazoa; phylum Chordata; class Lepidosauria; order Squamata; family Lacertidae; genus Podarcis; species Podarcis pityusensis. The sequence continues at coordinate 64,902,948 of NC_138028.1, read as the reverse complement.
TTCCAGTTCGGTTTGTTGGTTCAGCAAATCCTTACCCTCTTTGTTTATCCTAGTCTTTAATCTTAAAATATTGTAACGTTAATTTTTTACCTATTAATAATCCATTTTTCATATTCCCTTATAGTATTACAGCTGAAAACCACTTAATTTCTATCCAACATCATTCTATCATTCATTAATATTACAATATTTCTGTAGATAGTCTTTGAATTTCTTCCAATCTTCTTCCACCGACTCTTCTCCCTGGTCTCGGATTCTGCCAGTCATTTCCGCCAGTTCCATATAGTCCATCACCTTCATCTGCCATTCTTCCAGAGTGGGTAGATCTTGTGTCTTCCAATACTTTGCAATGAGTATTCTTGCTGCTGTTGTGGCATACATAAAAAAAGTTCTATCCTTCTTTGGCACCAATTGGCCGACTATGCCCAGGAGAAAGGCCTCTGGTTTCTTCAAGAAGGTATATTTAAATACCTTTTTCAATTCATTATATATCATCTCCCAGAAAGCCTTAATCCTTGGGCACGTCCACCAAAGGTGAAAGAATGTACCTTCAGTTTCTTTACATTTCCAACATTTATTATCGGGCAAATGATAGATTTTTGCAAGCTTGACTGGGGTCATGTACCACCTGTATATCATTTTCATAATATTCTCTCTTAAGGCATTGCATGCCGTAAACTTCATACCTGTGGTCCATAACTGTTCCCAGTCAGCCATCATTATGTTATGTCCAACATCTTGTGCCCATTTAATCATAGCAGATTTCACCGTTTCATCCTGAGTATTCCATTTCAACAGCAAGTTATACATCTTTGACAAGATCTTAGTTTTGGGTTCTAACAGTTCTGTTTCTAATTTTGATTTTTCCACCTGGAAACCAATTTTCTTGTCCGAATTATATGCCTCCATTATCTGATAATAATGAAGCCAATCTCGCACTTTGTTTTTTAGTTTCTCAAAACTCTGCAATTTCAGTCTATCTCCCTCTTGTTCCAGAATTTCCCAATATTTCGGCCACTTGGCCTCCATATTGAGCTTTTTCTGTGCTTTTGCTTCCATCGGTGACAACCACCTTGGGGTTTTGTTTTCCAATAAATCCTTATATCTTATCCAGACATTAAACAATGCTTTCCTGACAATATGGTTCTTGAATGCTTTATGTGCTTTGACCTTATCATACCACAGATATGCATGCCATCCAAATACGTTGTTAAAACCTTCTAAATCCAAAATGTCTGTATTTTCAAGAAGCAGCCATTCTTTCAACCAGCAAAAAGTTGCTGATTCATAATAAAGTTTAAAGTCTGGCAGGGCAAATCCACCCCTTTCCTTTGCATCAGTTAATATCTTAAATTTTATTCTGGGCTTCTTGCCCTGCCAGACAAATCTAGAAATGTCTCTCTGCCACTTCTTGAAGCAATCCATTTTGTCCACAATTTGCAATGTCTGAAACAAAAACAACATTCTAGGCAATACATTCATTTTTATCGCAGCAATACGACCCAGCAGTGAAAGCTTCAAATTTGACCAAATTTCTAAATCTTTTTTCACTTCAGCCCAGCATTTTTCATAGTTGTCTTTAAATAGATCAACTAAGTCCACGTTGTCTGTCATCTCGAAAAATGTTTTCGGTAGTCTACCATCCTTGGTGACTACCTATCTTTGTGCCTTATCCATATTTGTAGATACTACTCCATTCATATCCCCCATCAAGATCAGATTGTAATCCAGATAGTCCATTAAGGTCTCATGCAACTTTTTAAAGAATTCAAATTTCCCCTCATTCGGTGCATAAATTCCTACTATCAAAAATTTCTCTCCTTGAACTTGAATTTCAATTGCCACAAATCTTCCTTGATCGTCTTTAAAAATGAATTTCGGTGATAGTCTCTCCTTTGCATAAATCACTACTCCTCTTTTTTTAACGTTGTCAGATGAAATAAACTCCTGTCCCAATCTCTTATTAATTTTTTTTTTATAATGATATTTATTGAGATTTCAAAAAGAATACAAAAATTACACAATAACAAAAAATAGAAAATACAAAAACTTACACAATAAAAAGAAAAAAAATACAAAAGTAAAAATAAAAATATAAGAAAGTGAAAAATACAGAAAAAAATAATAGTAAAGAAGAAAAGAAAACATTAGACCTCCTCCTCCTCCCTTCCTTTGTATTCTAGTTGTTAATTATCCCAGCAAATCCTTTCCATCTTTCTATAATAGAATAAACCTTAAAATTTAAAATTTAGATCTTAACTTTACCAGCTTCTTACGTTCATAAAGTTCTTTCATAATTCTTTATACATCTTTACTAAAGCCCGGAAATTTCTTCCAACATTTTTCTATCATTCATTTTTCTATCATTCTATCATTCAACAACTTTATAAAACATTCTGTTAGTTAAAAAAGCAAGAAAAGAAAAAAAAAGCATATAAACAAGTCCAATCTTTATCCAACGTCCCTTCCTCCTGGTTTCGGGATTTGTCAGTCCTTATTCCTCAATCTAACCCAGTGACCTTATGTCCGAAGCCCTCAAGTCACTTCCATGGCCCTTCCACAGCTTTTCTTCATATTTGTGGCTGTAGTCACTTACTTGTAGTGACTCCAACTTAATAGTGTTTTTAACCCTTCTCATCAGTTCAGATCCTTTTCCCTGTTCATCGCTGCAATCCATGTAGTATTTAAAAACATACTTCAAGGGCCCTCCAAATTTGTGGGCCCCCACAATTCCAAACATGTCGCAGCATGTTACTATATTTAAAAAGTCCAGATATCCCAACATAGGGGGGTCAATCCAGCCCCCCATTTCCAAACCACGCCAAACTTTCCCTTCCCATATCTGGTTTTTTCCAAGTTCCATTATCAAATCCGAAGGATCAAGCTCCTGTTGAGACTGTTCTATCAAACCACACTCCTGATTTAATGCCACAAACCCCTGTTCTGTCAAAACACACTCCTGATTTGAGTCCTGGATAGACTCCACATATATTCCCACAGTTTGATCAACGCCTTCCACTGCCAGTCTGAGATTTCCAGTCGACTTGGCCATCTGGTTCACCTTATCATGTAGTTCTTCCAGTAGAGTATTTGTTTTATTGAGCAGGCAAACCACAACTTCTGAAAACATTGTTGCACTCTCCCACGATTTTTTGTAACAGCTGTCAAGTCCTTGGCATTAGTTACAGTTTCTAAGGCTCCCCCTAGGGAGAAGACTTATATTTGTTTCTGATACATTTCCATGTTACTTAAAATACTTTATCCATATATATTCCTTTAAAATGCGAAAGGGAACAGTAGAGTCACGAAAATTCTCTTCTTTTAACTATCTGTCACACACAGATATCTTGATTGGTTCACGTCAGTCCTGACTTCCCCGCTCCAGGATCAGGACGAAAATAACTTCCTTTTACTGCTTCAAATAGTCCAAAAAAAATATTCCCAATTTGAAATGTTGGAATCCACTCTTTTAAAAGCAATTTTCAAAGCTCTAGTATAAGTTGTCTTTGCTTTGTTATATTTACAAAAGAACGGAAGGGTGACTTCCTGTTTAGCCCTTACCGCTCCGTACCAAATTCAATCGATTTTTCTTTTTTTTTTTTAATAGTCCAATTCTGTCCTTTTCACTAATCTTCATTTAATGTCCCAATTTGTTCAAATTCTGGGTACTCACGGATATTTGTTTTAAAGTCCGAATTGTCCAGGAAAAAAGGCAGCGCTCTCCGGCAACAGCTACGCGGCTTCACTCCACAAAAGAAGCAGACGACTCGCAGCACAGCGCCACTTCCCCGCTCTGTTCCGGAGCCCGTTGCCGGGTTCCTTTGCAGATTGGGGGGGGGCGCAAACAGTGCCCGCCGAGTCCCAGGGTCACAGGCTTCACCCGCCTGTGGTTTGAAGGGTCCCCGCTGCGCCGAAGCGGTTTTAGACCCGATTTCTGTGGAGCGGTCTCCCTCTGGATTAGAGGGATTCCGCCATTGCCGTTGGCGCCACCTCCGGAAGTCCTGTCCCAATCTCTTATTAATCAATACTTTCCTGTGTAGCCTTATCACGTGTGTTTCCTGTAGGCAAATCAAGTCCAATTGTTCCTTTTTTAGTAAATGAAAAACACTTTTCCTTTTCCGAGGAGAGTTGAGGCCATTACAATTACAACTTAATAGTTGCAGAGCCATGATGAGGTTACTTCGCTTTACCTCCAACTGCGCCAAGTGTTTGTTCTTGTTCTGTCGGTGGTATCACTTTCTCTGAACCATGCAATCCAAAAGATAAGTTTGCTATATCTAGTATTCCTCTTTCCAGTGCTTTTGGCTCTTCTCCAGATTCCACTTCTTTCTGTAGATCTTCTCCGTGGTCTTTCAAGAATATATCTTTGTCATTGACTGATCTTATTTTTATCTTTCTTCCTTTATATTTAAAGGACAGGCCTTGAGGGAATCCCCACCTAAAGATGATTATATTATTTCTCAGCAGGGCAACCAGATCTCCGTAATTAAGCCTTAAGTCCAATATCTCCACACTTGACTCATATATTTCCAGAGTCTTTTGGTAATGCAGATTCAAGATTTTGTCTCTCTCCTCTTTTGTTCGAAGGGTAATCAAACAGTCTCTCACCTTGTTCTTCCTTCCTCCTCTTCCAAGTCTAAATGCACTCACTATCTTAAATTCTTCCTTCCCCAAATCCTGTTGCCAGAAGTCTGCAAATTCCTGCGTAAGAAAGTCAGTCAAGTTATCTTTCTCAAGTTCTGGTACAGCCCTGATTCTCAAATTTCTTTGTTTCTCCTTCAATTCAATCATAGACAACGTCAAACCGTGGTCCTCGAGTTGCCTATATATCGGTGGTATCTTCTCTTGAGTAGCAGTTGCTATGTCTTTTGCTTCTTCGGCTGTCTTTCGGATCAAGGCAGATTCCTGTAACAATTTCTCAATAGTCTCTGTATTGGTATTCACCTTCTGTCCCAAATTATTAATACTTGTAGTGTTTTGGTCAATTTTAACTGATGCTTCGGCTACTTGTTTATTTGTTTCAGCTACTTGTTTAGTTAAATTTTCCAAAGATTCATTAATTTTTCCTAGTGCCAGAGCCAAAACGTCTTCAGACGACATTACTTTTGGTTTAACTTGTGGGGGTACAGCCCCTGATAATCCAGATGGTCCAGAAGGACCAGATGTTGAAGCTCTTCGCTGCAACACAGTATCTGTCCGATAGGGTCTGCCAGACCTAGTAGTTTTTTCCTGAATCAACTCTAACTTTCCTCTTCCATCTGCCATAACACTCTCATAGAAGTCCAAGGTCAATCCCACGGCTAGAATTTGTTTTGAAATGGAAAATTCCCCTAGCCCAGTTGTTATTGTAGCAATGTCAAACCTCCTCTAGGGGGACACAGTAACAGTCAAAGCTTGCAACTTAAAAAAAAAAAAGTAGTCCTTATAAATCCCCCAATTCACAAAAAAAACAACAGTTTCAACTGCACTTAATCAGTTACTTTAAAACCAGGAGAAGGCCGGAAACACTGTATCTCTCTTGCAGAGTTAGCTGTCAAAAGCTGTCAAAAGTACTCTGTTTACCGATAGTGCTTTTCACAGAGCGGCATTGCTTGTCTCAAGGCAGCCCGTTCCCAGGATCTAAGCGGTGGATTTTAGCTTCCTTTCCCTCTTTTTTTTGCAGATAAATACAGTTCAAACTTTTCCCCCTCCTCTCCTGCAATCCGGAGGGGAGATTGCTTTTCTGATGTTAGGATTTAAATCTTTTTTCAAACGTCTTTCAAAGTTTCCGCTTACAGTCTCTTTGCTTTGATCTGTTTACAAGGAAGGAAGGTGGACTTCCTGTTTATGCCTTCCCGCTTCGGTGCCGAATTAAGTTATTTTTCCTTTTAGATCCAATTTTATCCTACTCACGGGTAGTTGCTTTCGAAGTCAAATTTTCCCAGGAAAAAGTCAGCGCTCTCCGATAACGGCTGTGCGGCTTCACTCCGCGGAAGAAGCAGTCGACTCTCAGCACCGCGCCGCTCACCCAGTCTCGCTCCGGAGCCCATAAAAGGGTCCCTTCGCAGTTTGGGGGCGCGCAAAAGGTGCCCGCCGAGTCCCCACGTTCACAGGCTTAACCCGCCTGTGATTTTTAAAGGGTCCCCGCTTCGCCGCAGCGGTCAGACCCGATCCCGCGGAGCTGGTCCCTCGGAAACTCAGAGGGAATCTGCCATTACCAATGGCGCCAACCCGGAAGTCCTAGTTCTCTTTTCTTTTATCTGCTCCCCCATAAAAGTTTTGAAACAGCTAAATGCTATAACCCCCCCCCTTTGTAAAGTTTAATGTAAGGGAAAGATTAGTTTGGACCCAATCTGACCTGATCCATACCCAGCGGCGGAGCACGCTCCTGAGGGGGGCAGGGCACGGAGGGTGCCCTCCCAGGTGCAGGATAGCCGTTCGGGTGCACAGAGCTGTTTTTGTGCCCTGCAGCCAGGGGCAGAGTGAGCTGCCAATGGCGGACATTTGGCACGCCACCCATGACTCCCAAGCCTCCCCTGATCTGTACAAAGGGGGGAGTGCTGCTGGCAAAGCAGCTCAGCTTCCCACCTTGGGAGCTGCAGGTGGGCAGCACGCCAAATGTCACCCCCCCCCAGTGAAGACACCCAGAGCGGTCCATGCCACCGCACTCCCTTCCTCCGCCCCTGTCCATACCTCAGACTCAAATTACAACCAGGAAATCCTGGTGGTTTGTTTCTTAACATAAAACATGTAGGCATGGTAGTCTCTTGAGGGATTAACTTTCCAGTGGCAGACAAGTGGCGTCAAGGATTTTTGTGCTAGCCACCTTCAAAGTGAATTGCAAGCTAGTGCCAGTGAGGGAAATTCCATCTTCCTTACTGTTCTTCGTCTCTCCCCATCTGGAATTTTCCTTATAAGAATATAGGAACAGCCTGCTTGAGTAGGCCAATGTCCCATCAAGTCCAGCATCCTGTTCTCACAATGTCCAACCAGATGCCCGTAGGAAATCTGGAAGCAGGCCCTAAGCACAAGAGCACTCTCTCCCATTGTGGTTTCCAGCAACTGGTCTTCAGAAGCATTACTGCTTCTGACCTCAGAGTTAGAGCATAGCTATTATAGCTAGTAGCCATTGATAGCCTTATTCTCATATAGATCATCTCTGTATGTTTGTTGACACTCTCAAAGAACTCTAATAGGTTCATGAAACAACACTTGCCCTTGCAGAAGCCATGATGGCTCTGCATCAACAAGAATTGTTCTTCTATATGCTTGGTTATTTTATCTTTAACAATATTCTCCACCAGTTTTCCTGGTGGACAAACTTAGGGCTAAACAGTCTGTAACTTTGGGGATTCCCCGTGGGTCCCTTTTTAGAAATTGGTGTTATAGTGGCTGTTCTTAGGGGCAAATGAAATGTTTTTGTTAGAAGATCAGAAATTTCACATTCTTTGAGAACTCTTGGGTGGATGTCATCAGGACCTGGTGATTTGTCAGTTTCAGTTTTGTCTGTTAGACCTAGAACTGCATCCTTTGTCACCGCTATCTTCCTCAGTTCCTCAGACTCCCTTCCCAAAACTTAATTGAGACGATGAAATTTGCCCTATATATTTCACTACTTTTATCCGTGGAGTCAATCTATGTCTGGGGTACGTGTGCAAGATGTTGTTTCTAGTCAATGCTAATCCATATTGATCCATTTATCAATATCCTTGGTCCTGCCATTAAAAAAGGATATTATCCTAGATATGATACAGCATATGATAAGATACCTTTTATTCACATGATTTCTAGGTGCATTTTCTCTTCCTGTCTTCCACCACCTTTAGCAGCTGAGACTAACTTCCATAGCCTCCTCATTCTTTTTCATATATTGGATTCAGACAAACATCTGAATTGGCAAAGTGGTGTGTGCGTGCGTGCACAAACACACAATTTTGTTGAGTGCTGAATTATTGCTTTCTTTCTTTTTTTTTTAAATAATATTTATTATTTTTCCAAAAACACTAAAAGGCAAAAAAATAAAAATAAAAACAATACAACACATCAAATTAACAAAACAAGACAAAGACAATAAAATAAATCAGACAATTTCATTTCCCCATCTTTCCTTCACTTATTTCCACGACCTCCTCACACCTCCCTTTTTGTATTCCACTTCTGTTAATTATTTCAGCAATTCCTTTCCATCTTCCTCTGTTTTCTATCCTATAATTATCTTAACTCATTCTAACCTTATTTCCCCCCCCTTTAATACTCTATTAACCTA